>NC_069503.1:80075417-80090417 GCF_027579735.1 Bombina bombina
GGTTAAAGTCAGCATAATATCTATTTTACTCACCTAACACATGTGAGTTCATGCTGATAACAGGCTCCAATGTCTGTGCTCAGGAAGAAGGTTCCCTTATTCACTCCAGTTACATCAATACCTGATATCTCTCAGTGCTCTGGCCGTGTCTGTAAAATGTATATTAAATGATTTAGACAGATAATAATAAAACAAAATTTATGCTTACCTGATAAATTTATTTCTCTTGTGGTGTATCCAGTCCATGGGTTCATCCATTACTTGTGGGGTATTCTCCTTCCCAACAGGAAGTTGCAAGAGGACACCCACAGCAGAGCTGTCTATATAGCTCCTCCCCTAACTGCCACCCCCCGTCATTCGACCGAAGACAAGCAAGAAAAAAGGAGAAACTATAGGGTGCAGTGGTGACTGTAGTTTAAAAATAAAAAACACCTGCCTTAAAATGACAGGGCGGGCCGTGGACTGGATACACCACAAGAGAAATAAATTTATCAGGTAAGCATAATTTTTTTTTTCTCTTGTAAAGGTGTATCCAGTCCACGGGTTCATCCATTACTTGTGGGATACCAATACCAAAGCTTTAGGACACGGATGAAGGGAGGGACAAGGCAGGAACTTAAACGGAAGGCACCACTGATTGTAAGACCTTTCTCCCAAAAATAGCCTACGAAGAAGCAAAAGTATTGAATTTGTAGAATTTAGAAAAAGTATGAAGCGAAGACCAAGTCGCCGCCTTACAAATCTGTTCAACAGAGGCCTCATTTTTAAAAGCCCATGTGGAAGCCACCGCTCTAGTGGAATGAGCAGTAATTCTTTCAGGAGGCTGCTGGCCAGCAGTCTCATAAACTAAGCGGATTATGCTTCTCAGCCAAAAAGAAAGAGAAGTTTCCGAAGCCTTTTGGCCTCTCCTCTGTCCAGAGTAGACAACAAACAAAGCAGATGTTTGACGAAAATCCTTCGTAGCTTCTAAATAAAACTTTAAAGCACAAACCACATCAAGATTGTGTAAAAGACGTTCCTTCTTTGAGAAAGGATTAGGACATAATGAAGGAACAACAATCTCCTGATTGATGTTCTTATTAGATACTACCTTAGGAAGAAACCCAGGTTTGGTACGCAAAACTGCCTTATCTGCTTGGAAAATCAGATAAGGGGAATCACACTGTAAAGCAGATAACTCCGAAACTCTTTGAGCCGAGGAGATAGCTACTAAGAACAAAACTTTCCAAGATAAAAGTTTAATGTCTATGGAATGCAAAGGTTCAAAGAAGAACTTTAAGAACTAAATTTAAACTCCATGGCGGAGCAACAGGTTTAAACACAGGCTTGATTCTAACTAAAGCCTGACAAAATGCCTGAACGTCTGGAACCTCAGACAGACGTTTGTGCAAAAGAATAGACAGAGCAGAAATCTGTCCCTTTAAGGAACTAGCAGACAATCCTTTCTCCAATCCCTCTTGGAGAAAGGATAAGATTCTGGGAATCCTGACCTTACTCCATGAGTAACCCTTGGATTCACACCAATGAAGATATTTACACCATATCTTATTATAGATTTTCCTGGTGACAGGCTTTCGAGCCTGAATTAAAGTATCAATGACCGACTCGGAAAAACCATGCTTTGATAGAATCAAGCGTTCAATCTCCAAGCAGTCAGACGCAGAGAAATTAGATTTGGATGTTTGAAAGGACGTTGAAGTAGAAGTTCCTGCCTTAGCGGCAGAGTCCATGGTAGAAAGGATGACATGTCCACCAGATCTGCTTACCACATCCTGCGTGGCCACGCAGGAGCTATGAAAATCACCGAATCTCTCTCCTGCTTGATCTTGGCAATCAGACGAGGGAGCAGAGGAAACGGTGGAAACAGATAAGCCAGGCTGAAGGACCAGGGCGCTGCTAGAGCATCTATCATCGCTGCCTTGGGATCCCTGGACCTGGACCTGTAACAAGGAAGCTTGGCGTTCTGACGAGACGCCATGAGATCCAGTTCTGGTTTGCCCCATAGTTGAATCAACTGGGCAAATACCTCCGGATGGAGCTCCCACTCCCCCGGATGATAAGTCTGTCGACTTAGGAAATCCGCCTCCCAGTTCTCTACCCCTGGGATATAGATAGCTGAGAGATGGCAAGAGTGAACCTCTGCCCTAGAATTATCTTTGAAACCTCCAACATTGCCAGGGGGCTCCTTGTACCCCCCTGATGGTTGATATAGGCTACAATCGTGATGTTGTCTGACTGAAATCTGATGAACCTGACCGAGGCTAGCTGAGGCCAAGCCTGAAGAGCATTGAATATCGCTCTTAGTTCCAGAATGTTTATCGGAAGGAGGGCATCCTCATGAGTCCACGAACCCTGAGCCTTCAGGGAGTTCCAGACTGCGCCCCAGCCCAGAAGGCTGGCATCTGTCGTCACTATAGTCCATTCTGGCCTGCGGAAACTCATTCCCCTGGACAGAAGGACCCGAGATAGCCACCAGAGAAGAGAATCCCTGGTCTCTTGATCCAGATTTAGCAGAGGGGACAAATGTGTGTAATCCCCATTCCACTGATTGAGCATGCAAAGTTGCAGTGGTCTGAGATGTAGGCGGGCAAACGGAACTATGTCCATTGCCGCTACCATTAGGCCGATTACTTCCATACACTGAGCCACTGACGGCTGAGAAGTGGAATAAAGAGCCCGGCAGGAAGTTAGAAGCTTTGACAACCTGACCTCTTTCAGAAAAATCTTCATTTCTACTGAATCTATCAGAGTTCCTAGGAAGGAAACTCTTGTGAGAGGGGAGAGAGAACTCTTTCCTTCGTTCACCTTCCACCCATGAGACCTCAGGAATGCCAGAACAATGTCCGTATGTGACTTGGCGATTTGAAAATTCGACGCCTGTATCAGAATGTTGTCTAGGTAAGGAGCCACCGCTATGCCTCGTGGCCTTAGAACCGCCGGTAGGGACCCTAGAACCTTTGTAAAGATTCTTGGCGCCGTGGCTAACCCGAAGGGAAGAGCCACAAACTGGTATGCATGTCTAGGAAGGCAAACCTGAGAAACCGATGATGATCTCTGTGTATCGGAATGTGGAGATAAGCATCCTTTAAGTCCACGGTAGTCATATATTGACCCTCCTGGATCATAGGTAGGATGGTTCGAATAGTCTCCATCTTGAAGGATGGGACCCTGAGAAATTTGTTTAGGATCTTGAGATCCAAGATTGGTCTGAAAGTTCCCTCTTTTTTGGGAACTATAAACAGATTTGAATAGAATCCTTGCCCCTGTTCCTCCTTTGGAACTGGGTGGATCACTCCCATAACCAGAAGGTCTTGAACACAACGTAAGAATGCCTCTCTCTTTATCTGGTTTGCAGATAATTGTGAAAGATGAAATCTCCCCTTTGGAGATGAGGCTTTGAAATCCCTGGGAAACAATCTCCAGAGCCCAGGGATCCTGGACGTCTCTTGCCCAAGCCTGGGCAAAGAGAGAAAGTCTGCCCCCAACTAGATCCGGTCCCGGATCGGGGGCTACTCCTTCATGCTGTCTTAGAGGCAGCAGCAGGTTTTTTGGCCTGCTTTCCCTTGTTCCATGCCTGGTTAGGTCTCCAGACTGGCTTGGACTGGGCAAAATTTCCTTCTTGTTTTGCAGAAGAGGAAGTTGAAGCTGCGCCACTCTTGAAGTTTCGAAGGGAACAAAAATTAGTCTGTTCGGTCCTTAATTTGTTGGACCTATCCTGGGGAAGGGCGTGGCCTTTTCCTCCAGTAATATCAGAAATGATCTCCTTCAGTCCAGGCCCGAATAGGGTCTGCCCTTTGAAGGGGATGTTGAGAAGCTTAGACTTTGAAGTAACGTCAGCTGACCAGGATTTAAGGCATAGCGCCCTACGCGCCTGAATGGCAAAACCTGAATTCTTAGCCGTTAGCTTTGTTAAATGAAAAACGGCGTCAGAAATAAATGAACTGGCTAACTTAAGAGCTTTAAGCCTGTCTAGGATATCATCCAATGGGGTCTCCACCTGTAGAGCCTCTTCAAGAGACTCAAACCAGAAAGCCGCTGCAGCAGTGACTGGGGCAATGCATGCAAGAGGCTGGAGAATAAAACCTTGTTGTATAAAGATTTTCTTAAGGAAACCCTCTAATTTTTTATCCATTGGATCTAGGAAAGCACAACTGTCCTCGACGGGGATAGTTGTACGCTTAGCTAGGGTAGAGACTGCTCCCTCCACCTTAGGGACCGTCTGCCACGAGTCCCGTGTAGCGGCATCTATGGGAAACATCTTTTTAAAAGCAGGAGGGGGAGAGAACGGTACACCTGGTTTATCCCATTCCTTCGTAATAATTTCTGAAAACCTCTTAGGGATTGGAAAAACATCAGTGTAAACAGGTACTGCAAAGTATTTGTCCATTTTACACAATTTCTCTGGGACTACAATGGTGTCACAGTCATCCAAAGTCGCTAAAACCTCCCTGAGCAACAAGCGGAGGTGTTCAAGCTTAAATTTAAATGCTGTCATTTCAGAGTCAGACTGAAGTAATGCCTTCCCTGAATCAGAAATGTCACCCACAGATAGAAGCTCTCCTGCTTCGGCTTCTGTACATTGTGAGGGTATATCAAACATAGCTACTAAAGCGTCAGAAAGCTCAGTATTTGTTCTAGCCCCAGAGCTGTCTCGCTTTCCTTGTAACCCTGGCAGTTTGAACAATACCTCTGTGAGGGTATGATTCATAACTGCCGCCATGTCTTGTAAGGTAAACGCATTGGACGCGTCAGATGTACTTGGCGTCACTTGCGCGGGAGATATAGGTTCTGACACATTGGGAGAGCTAGGTGGTTTAACCTCCCTTTTGTCAGTCTGAGAAACCTCTAGTGATAAATCTTTAAAAGCCATAATATGGTCTTTATAACTTATAGAAAGGCCAGTGCATTTGGTACACATTCTAAGAGGGGGTTCCACCATGGCTTCTAAACATAATGAACAAGGAGTTTCCTCTATGTCAGACATGTTTAACAGACTAGTAATGAGACCAGCAAGCTTGGAAAACACTTTAATAAATGTGAAAAAGCAATTAAACAAAAACGGTACTGTGCCTTTAAGAGAAAAAATCTACCACATAAACTGCAAAACAGTGTTAAAAAGTAGTAAACTCTACGAAATTTTTACAGTGTGTATAAGAGACTAAAGCAGCATTGCACCCACTTGCAAATGGATGATTAACCCCTTAGGCCCCAAACCGGATTAGAAAAACTGTAAAACCGTTAAAAAAGAGTCAAACACACTGCCACAGCTCTGCTGTGGTTCCTACCTGCCCTTAAACATATTTTTTGCAGGAAAAAAACCCCTCTATAGTGGTCCTAGATGCCAGAGGACTCCTTTAGGGAAGCTGGATGTCTCAGTCTGAATATCAACTGCGCATAAAGTGCGCGAAAATAGGCCCCTCCCACCATCCACTCAATGTCAGAGGGCCTTAAAAAAGTACTCCTAGGAGTAATCTAACAAGCCATGTGGAAAACTAGGCCCCAAAGAAAGATTTATCACCCTCAGAGAAAAAACGTTTTTCCTGTAAGTTATGCAAATGTTTTTACACTAAGTAATATGAGAGTTAACATGAATATTACCCTTATCTTGTAAGCATGATCCCAGTCGTTGTTAAATCAATGTATCAGGCTTACCTCAAATATACCAGGCACTGTCAGCATTTTTTAGACCTTATCATCTCTCTAGAAAAAAATATACTGAACATACTATAAAGCAGGTGATCTGCAAACCGTCCCCCCAACTGAAGTTTTCTTTCCATACTCTTCAGTTATGTGTGAGAACAGCAATGGACCTTAGTTACAAACCGCTAAGATCATTAACCTCCAGGCAGATTCTTCTTCCAATTTCTGCCTGAGAGAAAAACAGTACAACGCTGGTACCGTTTAAAATAACAAACTCTTGATTGAAGGTAAAAACTACACTAAGTCACCACATGTCTCTTGATACTTCCTTTCTTGTCAAGAGAATGACTGGGGGTGACAGTTAGAGCCGGATCATTTTTTGTTCAGCACCTGGGTAGCACTTGCTGATTTGTGGCTAAATGTAGCAAAACAATCAGCAAGCTCTACCAAGGTGCTGAACTAAAAATGGGCCGGCTCCTAACCTTTTATTACTGCTTTTTCAAATCAAGATAACATGAGAACAAAGAAAAATTGATAATAGGAGTAAATTAGAAAGTTGCTTAAAATTGCATGTTCTATCAGAATCATGAAAGAAAAGATGTGGGGTTAGTATCCCTTTAACTGTACGTATGGTATAATTAAAGGCACACATAATTCATGTGATACAGTTCAGCTGATTAGGTTATTACATCTGTGCTATTGATTCACCACAAGCATTTAGCACAGTTATCTCTGTGGGTGTTATAGTTGCACCTTAAATATGAATCTTCCCAGATCTATACAACATAACGGTAGAAAATCTATTTAAGTGGGGCTATATCACAACTTTACAAACATATTATAATCTTTATTTTCTATCATTTATATGAAACAATTTTTTCTACTGAAAGAAATGTTAAAAAATGTGTTATTTAAATTAGATACTGCAGTATTGGTATTGTACTTCCTACTAATTCTCACTGTCAGACATTTTGTCATGTGCTCCACCCCCAGTCCTTTAACTTCTCTTGGTCAATACAGAGTTGTGCTAAATCACACTGCAAGGGGTGTGGGATAGGCACTAAAATGTTAATTTCAAGTGTTATCTTGGATAGAGTTAAGAAAATAAAGAATTTGTGTTTACATAGTGATAATATGAGATGTTCTTTTACCAAATTCAGTCCATCTAAAAGGACCATAAAATATAGAATTACTAAACCACAGATGCATAATAAAAATACAATGCAATAAAACTTACTATGAATTTAAAAAGAGCAATAGGTTGTTTTCTGATAAATGTTCTGCACCTGTACCATGTGACAGCTATCAGCCAATAACAGACTCATATTTTTATGTAATGTGAACTCCTGCATATGCTAAGTAGGAGCCGTTGCCTCAGGTCATTTAAAAGGCTGTGTACAATTTAATAATGAAAATAAATTACAAACAGCAAACAGTTATTTCACATAAAAACTAAACCTAAAGGTGAAATTTCCCATACACTTTATACTATTTTATACACCGGTAAAACAAGTCATTAGAAACACATTAAAGGGACAGCAAAGTCACAATTACACTTTTATTATTCAAATTTAAACAACTCTGCAATTTACTTCTATTATCAAACCTGCTTTATTCTCTTAGGGACCTTTGTGGCAAAGCATATAATGCACTATGGTGCGCTAGCTACTGATTAGTGGCACATACAAGCCTCTTGTCATTGGCTCACCTTATGTGCTCAGCTAGCTCCCAGTAGTGCATTGCTGCTGCTTCAATAAAGGATATATAGAGAATGAAGCAAATATCATAATAGAAGTCAGTTGGAAAGTTGTTTAAATTATATGTTCTATTTAAATGATGAAAAAACATTTGGGGTTCTCTTGTTATTTTAAAGTAAAACCAAATGTACAGGACCCTGTCCCTTTAAGTCTGTGATCATGTGACATAAACAGCAGCAGCTGAAGGTGCAGAATACACTTACTAAGGTTTTTACTAACAACAAGAATCAGTCACAGATCAGTGGGATAAACGTTCTGATGATAAACAGGTGCAGCTAATAGAAATAAGAAATGTATTATAAAATAACCTCATTAGAAATAAAATAATAAGCAGATCACAAGATATTTATGTTTAGATCAGTATATGTGATGAGACTGATACAACAGGGCCATAAGCTGAGTGATATTTACTACTGGAGCAAATAGCAGCTTCACACTAATATTACATGAAAATGGTTTATCTGGGCTCTGCAGTTAGTTATAAACCTATAGGGAAATACAGGATTCTGGTTGGCTGATACTTAAAAATCTGTTGCTCATTGGATAACAGGAACAGCCCCCACAAATGTGTTATAGGACAGACCTCCTCAAGCTTGAAAATATGGTTTGGTTCTGCTACAAACTGCTGTAAATCATTATGTATTAAATTGGGCTTTTTAAATGAAAGAACTTAAAGGGCCACTGTAAGTAAATATTTTCTATGCCTGTTACTAACTAACTACCCCAAATACGCTTTTTATCAATAGCATTTCATTAACATATCTCTACCGTATATCAGAAATCTTGTCTGCAAATTTAATTGTTTTCCAAACCCACTCCATGGGTATCCTTTGCTCTGTACCAATCCGCTTACAATACCTAGGTTTCAAAATGGCGCTTTAAACACAAAGTTATTGGTTTAAGTATTTTGAACACGCAGTGCTGAAAATAGTGGGCAGGATAACGTGACATCATTGGCGAATAAAAGATATAACTTTTAGAACCTTATGAAACTTTGTTTTGGAGAAAATATAGGTCAGTAGGTTTTAATTAATGTTTATTAACTTTAATATGTTAGTTGTTTAGCTTAAAAAGTATAACAGAAAGTAATCCTTTAAAGGGACAGTAAACCTTAAAAATAATGTTATATAATTCTGCACTATGTGCAGAATTATATAACATTATATTAGCCAAATATTATTTAAACGTAATTTCCCCTATTAATTTTTAAAAGAAAGCGCTGTTTCACAGACCCGCTCTCTGCTCTCTGCTGAGCGGGTCTGTTATATTTCCTCAGCGCATCGGGCCAGCTGTATAGTCACAGCCTGGCCCGACCGCGCCATAAGACTAAGTGCAGCTCGCTCCTGTCACAGGAGCGAGCTGCACTTAGTCTTATGGCGCGGTCGGGCCGGGCTGTGACTATACAGCTGGCCCGATGCGCTGAGGAAATATAACAGACCCGCTCAGCAGAGAGCGGGTCTGTGAAACAGCGCTTTCTTTTAAAAATTAATAGGGGAAATTACGTTTAAATAATATTTGGCTAATATAATGTTATATAATTCTGCACTATGTGCAGAATTATATAACATTATTTTTAAGGTTTACTGTCCCTTTAATGTTATATTCATTAACACAGCATGAAACATATAGAAAACAAATTAAATAAGTACAGTTGAGTTTTTTTATTTAAACTCAGTTTCTTATATGAAGTGAAATATTTTATCTTTATCATAACAAAATACAGAACAATATTTTCTCATCATTATATAAAACACAACAGTGTGAGGCTGTTAATAAAGATTTAAGTCAGGTTTTGCATATTACCGTTTAGCAGAAGCTCTGTAAGTATGAAGTCTCTCTGGTTCCTCCTGTGATATCACTGAGTGTTACACAGATATTTATACTAATGTGGGAGTGTCACCTTTCTCTGTGTGACACACATGAGTATAACTTGTCTGTTGGGAGACAATGAGAGGGTCACAGCTGGACTTTTGTTCTCATATAGATGTCTATTGTCCCCTCTGGTGTCACATGAATACAGAGTCCCTGCCTCCCCCTCAGGGTGTGATTATCATATGGATAACTAAGGAGGACACAAAATGTTTATTTAAATGTGAGAGAGGTTTCTGTTGTGTCCTAAAAAACATCAGGATACAGCATTATATTATGTTTTTATTGATGGAAATTGTTATTTTAACAGAACTTAGTTGCAAACAGATGTATAATATTAACAAGTTATTAGATACATGTGAGATACAATGCTGAGTATTTCAGTACTAATAATGTAACCCTTTTATTGTTTGTTCACTAACTCTGTTTCTTTTTCTAATCTTTCTAGCATAAATTATATTTCTTCTGACATTATTTTATTCTACACATATAAATTACTGTATTCTGCAACTAACAGAGATTTTGTAATTAGTCACTGTTACTTTTTGTATTTAAAAGAAGCCAGCAGCAGATTTATAACATTTATTTCCATACACATAATATATACTTATATACATGTACACAAACCATATTGCTCTAACTTTTTTTAAGATAAATCCATACTTTGGAAAAGCCTAAAATTAAAGATTTTACACTAATTTCTAAAGTAATAGACCTGCAGATTTGTGTGTTTGTTATACATTGCTTCGTCTATTATTTTTAAAAAAAAATAAGAAAATAGTATAAAAAAAAAAACTAAATTTAAAATGTATAATGACTGTAAAGCTGCATATATTTAAAATTAACCTTTTAGCGCCGTTATTGCCTTGTATTCCATCCAAAAGGCGCTGGGTTTTAGCACTGTTAGGACAGAATACAATGTCATAGCCGTTTGGCTGTCCTGAAGCCAATGGCGCTTTCTGGATGTGATCGCGGTCTGGTGGGCTTGCCTAGCATCATAGGGACGCCACCCTAACCCGATCCCATAATTGAAATCTCGCGACCGGGTGCACGATTACAGGATTTTAATTTGTCTATATTGGAACATTGTTATGATGTAGACATTATGACCCTGTCAAGAAAGGGTTAAAAGGTTCAGCTTTATATTTTTGAATGTATAAATATTATTAGCTCTTAAAACACACAACATTTTACATCTAAAACGTCCCCTTACATGGGTCTCCAATATAATGTTATTCAATTGTTTTTACAGTCACTGATCTCATCTAAATGTTACCAGACTCAGTATTTTCAGATTGTTAGTTGTTCCCTAATAAAAATAAACATAGATTTGCACTGAAATCAAATAGAATCTGCATGTAACACATTTTGGGGCCTATCTATCAAGCTCTGTGTGGCTCGCCAGAAACATCAGTTATGAAGCAGCGGTCACAAAGAACACTGCCCCAATACAACTCGATCGAGTACGATCGGGTTGATTGACAGCCCCCTGCTGGCGGCCGATTGGCCGCGAGTCTGCAGGGGGCGGCGTTGCATCAGCAGCTCCTGTGAGCTGCTGGTGCAATGCTGAATACAGCGATCGTATTGCTCGCCGTATTCAGCAAGGTCTGGCGGACCTGATCCGCAGTGTCGGATCAGGTCTGCCAGACCTTAATAACTAGAGGCCTTTATCTCAATCTGGGCACCTTTCACTGCTACCCCAGTCAAGAACAGATTTTTTTTAATTAGAAAACTATATTACAACCTACTCTGGTTAAACACATAAACAGCGAACAAAAACAATATATAAGAAAGTGTTTCACAGTTTTTTTCATATGTTCAAAGACTATCATGAAATAAACAAAAACTCAAGCACAGGGATAGGATAACATAACAATAATGTATTCAGTGTTAGGGGCTGATTTATCATGGCCTGAATTGGGCCGTAAACACCTTTTTCTGTGCTAGCCTTCAGGTTCGCGGGAAACAGGAGTTAAGAAGCAGCGGTCTTAAGACCGCTGCTCCTTAAAGGGACACTGAACCCACATTTTTTTCTTTCGTGATTCAGATAGAGTAGGGATGCACCGAAATGAAAATTCTGGACCGAAACTGAAAATTCAGGAAGCCCTTGGCCGAAAACCGAGACCGAAAATGACCTTTTTCCCAAATGATTTTAAAATAGTTTTTTTCTATAATTGTATTATTAATATTAGACTTTTTAATGAATTTAATTACTCTAAAATGAAAAACTACAAGCCATTAAAATAAATAACCACACTTTTATTGAAAGTAACTCACCAAAATTAGACAGAAAATAAACTTAATAAACCAATATAAATAAAAATCTGTTAAAACTGTTTCCATTATATAGGACTGAATGAAGAATAATTGTTGATATTAAATAGTGCTCCAGAAATGGGTTGGCTTCTAAGCTTACATTCCAACTTTTTAAAATAAAGATACCAAGAGAACCAAGAAAAAATTAATAGAAGTAAATTAGAAAGTTTTTTAAAAACACATGCTCTATCTAAATTATGAAAGAAAAATTTTGGGTTACCTATCCCTTTAAACAAATCTCTGTATAAGACTCTTCTAAGTTTGCTATTGATATTTGTTTGTTGGAAGCTCATATTTTACTGACAGTTCTCTGTATAAGGCTCTTCAGTTACTAGCACCTCTCTGTATAAAGCTCTCCTGTTACTAACATCTCTCTTTATAAGGCTCTTGTTACTAGCACCTCTCTGTATAAACCTCTTCTGTTACTAACATCTCTCTTTATAAGGCTCTTGTTACTAACAGCTCTCTGTATAAACCTCTTCTGTTACTGACATCTCTCTGTAGAAGACTTCTGTTACTGACATCTCTCTGTATAAGGCACATCTGTATATACACACACAACATATACACACACAACATATACACACACAACATACAACATATATACACTGTGACAGAAAGCAAGGCTTGGTTATAAATGGAAGATATTTAAGACCAAGCATTGTACATGCTATTTCTCCTTTCAGTTAAAACCCCAGGGAGAAAGAGTGTGTATTTGATTATCCCAGACAGCTGGGAAGCTGTCCAGCAGCTAATCACAGGTGTGGCTAATTAGAAGTTGTGAGGGTTTAAATAGCAGCCTCACTTAGGCCTTGAGAGTTAGTTACACAGCTACAGAAGCTGGTGTGTGTGTTACACTGTGTAAAAGACTTTTGTTCCTGTGAACTATAAAAGGACATTATTTTTACAAAGCACTTGTGGAATGCTGTGAAGTGCTGGGACACATTTAAAAGCACTTAACTTTGCTGCAGAGGAAGGATTTCCCTCTTTTGGAAATGAACTGCCTGTTTGTTATTGCTGTGAAAAATAAAGCTTTTTAAACTACAGTGGATTGTCCTGTGCTGCATTTGTGCCCTAGAAGACCGTGGTTAAAAGTGTTCCTGTCACACTTGGTGGAGAATGCGGGCAACCACGTTGTAAGTCTGTGGGCATAATAATCTGCAAGCAACATGGAGGAAGTCATTAAAGCTTTGATCCATTCTAATGCTATACAGCAGGAGACTAACAGAAAAGCTGCTGAAAATAGTGCAGCACTGCAACAGTTGGTCTTGGCCCAGTCAGAGAGTGCTATGCTGCTGGCTAAATCACAGAAGGAGAACACTGAATTGTTGATACAACAGATGGCTGCTGTGCAAGCTGAGACATTCAGGAAGACCCGGGAGGAGCAGCAAAGTGCTACACAGACTCTGCAACGAGAGGTTCAAGCCATATCAGAAAGACTGAACTCTGAATATGTTGGTGGCAGCCAAGGTCCCAGAGTAATAAGGGCTAGTCATTATCTTCAAAAAATGACAGCAGCTGATGATGTTGAGGCGTATCTTTTGGTATTTGAACGCACAGCAGAAAGAGAAAAATGGCCGACAGTTGAGTGGGCGAGTATACTTGCGCCATTTCTTAGTGGTGAACCTCAGAAGGCCTACTTTGATTTAGAGCCAGCACAAGCCAGTGACTATGAGAAATTGAAAGCAGAAATCCTTGCACGCCTGGGGGTGACTTCGGCAGTCTGTGCACAAAGATTCCATTCCTGGATGTTTTCATCTCATAATGCTGCAAGATCCCAGATGTTCGACCTTATACACCTTGCCAGGAAGTGGCTGCAACCAGAGGTTAATTCAGCTACCAAAATAGTGGAACTACTGGTGATGGACCGGTTTCAGCGTGGATTACCTGCTTCCCTGCGGCGGTGGGTTAATCAAGGTGATCCTCAAACAGCGGATCAGTTTATTGTATTGGTCGAAAGATTTATAGCTTCAGGAGAAGTTTTGCAACAATCTTCAATGGATCAGCCCCACAATCCCAAGTCCCAGAGCTCTACAAGAACTGGTAAGACTGTTCGGGGGATAAAGGGGATAAGAGAGCAGCAGGTGTATAGGCAAAACACCAGAGACATTTCCCCAGGAATTAAGGAAACATTTAAATATAACCAACCTGTAAGATGTTTTAAATGTAATGAGGTTGGACATATTGCTAGAGACTGTGATAAAGATGAATTTATGGACTGTAATGTTGCACATTCACTATTGTCTAATAGCAACAGCTCTGTTAATAATGATTCCCATTGGTGTACTGTGACGGTTAATGGTAAAGTGTCTAGGGCTTTGCTTGATTCAGGAAGTATGGTCACACTAGTGGCTAAATCTTTAGTACCAGATGCAGTATTAGATTATGGGGAAAAAATGGGAATTATCTGTGTTCATGGAGATAAACGGGAATATCCTACAGCTGAGGTGGAGATTGAGACTCAGTGTGGTAAATTAAAATATTGTGTTGGTGTAGTACCAAATTTAGCCCATGAGGTTGTGATAGGGAGAAATTTTCCAAAATTTCTGGAGTTATGGGAATCTCCAGAAATATGTCAAACTTCTGATATTTATGTATTTCCTTTCTCTGAAACTGATTTTGAAGGGGGTTCCATTGAAAAGGAGAAAAATAAGATTTATTGCCCTATGCCTGTATTAGTAGGTGATCAAACTTCTCAGAGTAATGAAGTACCAAGTACTAGCTTGGAAAATATTGATGATTTGATAGATCTGGTTGGTGGCCCTGGTAATTTTAAAAAAGCCCAATGGGAGGATCCAACATTGGTAGAGGCAAGAAATAATATCAGGGTTATAAATGATGTTAATTACAAAGTAAGTCAGACAGGGAGAAGGAAACCTGAGCAAATATATCATATAAATCTGGTAAAACCTACAGAACTCCCTGTCACTGAACCAGAGGTAAATATATCGGAAATCCTATCTGTACATCAGAAAAGAGAGGTCAAGGATTTTATTAGAATGAACAAAGAGGTATTTTCTGTGGTACCGGGAAAAACTAATGTTATTAAGCATGACATAATAACAGAACCAGGGAAGAAGGTCTGCCTTAAACCCTATAGGGTCCCTGAGGCTTGTAGAAAGGCTATTAAACTGGAGGTAGAAAAAATGTTAAAGCTTGGGGTAATTGAGGAATCACAAAGTGAGTGGAACAGTCCAATCGTGCTTGTTCCAAAGCCGGATGGTTCATTAAGGTTCTGTAATGACTTTCGTAAGCTTCATTGTGTTTCCAAATTTGACACCTACCCAATGCCTAGGGTAGATGAGTTGATAGAAAGGCTAGGAAAAGCACGTTATCTCACTACAATTGATTTAGCGAAAGGGTATTGGCAGGTGCCTCTCACTAGTCAAGCAAAGGAAAAGACAGCTTTTTCAACCCC
>NC_069503.1:80095417-80100417 GCF_027579735.1 Bombina bombina
AGCAGCCCAGGAATGAAAATTACCCCATCGTGGCATACCATTTATAAAAGTAGACAACCCAGGGTATTGAAAAAGGACTATGTTTAGTCTTTGTTTGTAGCCACTTAGTCACAACATCTGGCCAAAGGTAATGTTCATGTTTTAGTTTATCACAAAAACACTGCCTTTTTGCTGTTTATATCATCATTTTATGTTTTACTGCTATAATACACCCATCTTTGTGTTCAGCGATGTCCCATGAGTATAACAATACCCCCTATGTACAGGTTTTATGTGGTTTCAGGAAGTTACAGCACCCAATATAGGGTCTGCCAATTTGCATGGAAATTGGGCACATTGATTTTATGGACCTTTGTTGCCTTTGAGACAGTATGGCAGCGCAGGAATGAAAATTACCCCACCATGGCATACCATTTGCAAAAGTAGACAACCCAGGGTATTGAAAAAGGACTATGTTTAGTCTTTTTTTGTAGCCACTTAGTCACAAAACCTGGTCAAATTTAGTGGTCATATTTTTTTATTTGCTTTTTTTCACACAGACACTGCCTTTTTTCTATTTAGATCATCATCCTTATATTATTTACTGCTATAATACACCCATATCTGTGTTCAGTGATCTCCCATGAGTGCAGCAATACCCCCTATGCACAGGTTTTATGTGGTTTTAGGAAGTTACAGGGCCCAATATAGGGTCTGAATAGAAATTTGGCACATTGATTTTCTGGACCTATGTTGCCTTTGAGACAATATGGCAGCCCAGGAATGAAAATTACCCCCCTCGTGACATACCATTTGCAAAAGTGGATAACTCAGGATATTCTAAAAGGAGTATTTTAGTTGTTTTGTATAACTTATAATGGCCTTAGAGTGGATGGGCTTAACATATAAAGGGACAGGACAAGGTCAGGGGATTTATGAAGTTAGGAATACAGAATAATAAAATAAAATAAATAAGGAACACATACAGATTGCTTTCAAATTAAAAGTTTAACTCTGTGTGATATATTCGAAAGCAATCAGTGATACAGAGGCCAGGTTGAGAGGGGCAGTCAGGGCAATGGTAACTAGAATCCCTCCTCCCTCCTTTTTTATAGCAGACTCTGCATCTTTTCTGGGGAGTTAATTTGCAGGCAGTGGGGGGGATCCTAGTGGGAAAATGCCTGCCACAGAGTCGCTCAACATTTTCAGATTGAACAGTGGGAGGATTAAGGGTCTGGTTAAACAAAATATCAGATGTTACATTTAACACTAATTCCAAAAAAGTATAAGTTTTCCCTGTGCCTGTTTTTTTGTACAGCACATATGCATTATATACTGCGATCTGCATAATATAAAAGGCTACTTTTTTGTACCAAGTTCTAGTTTTTCTTTGAATTAGATATGGCTGCAGGCACCAGTCAGCTAAATCTACCCCCCCCCCCATGTTTTTGTTGTACTCCACAATGCACTTTGGCTTTAGGATCTGTGCAGATCTTCCCTTCACAGACACTGGCACTGTAGCTTAATTGTGCATTGTGGAGAGCATGTACACATCTTTTTTATCAGTGTACCGAAGGGCCAGTAGCTCATTGTGGCGTAAAGCTGACGTTGTGCCCCTACTTTTTTTTTCCATATGTCAGCTTCTGGGGGAAACCTTTGCGATTTTTTCTTGTTGTGCCACAGGCCACGGTTTCAAAATAAAATAAACATTTTAATAGCTCTGTGCTGGTGTAAAAATTATCGAGCCACAAATGGTACCCTTTATTTAGCAGGGGTAGTAGGAGATCCCACACAATTTTTCCACTTGTGCCAACTGAATCTGGGCAGCTAGGTGGATCCAAGTGGCTATCCTTTCCCTGGTAGATGCGAAATGCCCAGGTATACCCAGTACTGCATTCACAGAGCTTATAAAATTTTACCCCATAGCGGGACCTCTTGGATGGTATATATTACTTGAAAAGCAATCTCCCCTTAAATTTCATGAGGGACTCATCAATGCAAATGTCCTGCTCAGGGATGTAAACTTCTTTAAATTTTTGGGACAGGTGGCTTATCAGGGGCCTTAGTTTATATAACCTGTCATGCAGGGGGTCATTTTTTGGGGGGGCACTTGGTATTATCATTAAAATGGAGAAACCGCAGCAATTGTTCATATCTGTCCCTCTTCATAACCCCTGGAAAAAGAGGGGTAGCCAGGATGGGGTTCTGGCTCCAGTATGAACGAATGCTGGGTTTCTTCACAATCCCCATTATTAATGTCAGGGCCCAAAACTTTTTAATCTCTGGTATGTCAGACAAATCACACAAATAGTTTACACCCAATGTCGGGACAATACCGCACATGATTATTAAACCCGGCCAAACATCAGTAAGCTACCGGACCAGTGTGGAATACACTGATATACAAGGATCGTATTCCTAAGGGTCATACCAAGTAAGTGTGAAACACGCACCCGGTCTAGGGTCTTATAAGACCTTCGGCAAACAATTTCTACCTTCACTGATCTTGGGATAAGAAGCTATCGTGCAATTTGACATTAGGTAGTAAGAATTGTAATTAATGAACATTTGGGTTAGCAACATTAGTTCGACACTAGTTTGATACTATGGTTTACCCCGTTCTGACACTGTTATAAAGTATCGTATCTGATCATTTTTTTTTTTTATTATTTTTTTTGGAAAGGCTCAAATCGCCTCTTAAGAAGTTTAAGATAAACATATATAGTATGATTAATGTAGATTGAATATGTATGGGGATGCATTTTATTATATGTATTTGTTCTCACTTGCTCATGTACTTTTTGTTAGTACAATTTTATAGGAAATGTTTGTTTTATTCATAACAGAGTTATGTTTATGTTTATCATTAACAATATACAATGATTGTCTGGCATATTGCATTACACCTTTTGCATTAATATGTATACAGATGATTATTTTGCCAATATTATGGTCTGCTGAGGTTTGGTTATTGCACTGAACTATGTTTGGGCTGATGGTTGCCATACCAACCTGGTTGCAGACAGGTGCTAACACTTGATAGTCATTAAGGTTAGAGCAATCTGATTGGCTAAGGAGTAGGTATAGATTTGGTATAAAGCAAGTGTACTCTGAATGTGTTTTATAATATTTTTTAGCCTGATGAAACAGCTAGATATAGCTGAGAAACGCGTCGCATTTTAAATAAAGATTTTTTAGATGTACACTTGCTTTCTTCAATGGAGTTCTTTATTACCATTTGAATGCTGCTAACACTTATATTGGCACCTGAGAGTTATCCTGCTTTCACCTGGAGTTATCAGTCTACTGGGCGACTGTTTGGTTCCAGTCTGCTGTTTAGGCACCTGCAGGTGCTCTGGATCTTGAATCTTTTAACTACTACAACCAAGGACTACAATTGACTCCTGACGTGCACCAGTGAGCTGGACCACTGAGAGGCTCCAGTCTGCCCAAATAGCACCAATGGGTGCATCTCCTTTGTGAGTATTCAATTGTTACTTGTGTGGATACATTTTTTGTTTTTTGGCTGTACTAGGCCATGTTTGGCGCCTCTGTGTTCTCTCTTTTTCCAGTGTGTATTAACCCTTCACTAGCACAGAGAGCAGCACAGTGTGTATTAACCCTTCACTAGCACAGAGAGCAGCACAGTGTGTATTAACCCTTCACTAGCACAGAGAGCAGCACAGTGTGTATTAACCCTTCATTAGCACAAAGAGCAGCACAGTGTGTATTAACCCTTCACTAGCACAGAGAGCAGAACAGTGTGTATTAACCCTTCTCTAGCACTGAGAGCAGCAGTGTGTATTAACCCTTCACTAGCACAGAGAGCAGCACAGTGGAAATTAACCCTTCACTAGCACAGAAAGCAGCACAGTATGTATTAACCCTTCACTAGCACAGAGAGCAGCACAGTGTGTATTATCCCTTTACTAGCACAGAGAGCAGCACAGTGTGTATTAACCATTCACTAGCACAGAGAGCTGCACAGTGTGTATTAACCTTTCACTAGCACAGAGAGCTGCACAGTGTGTATTAACCCTTCACTAGCACAGAGAGCTGCACAGTGTGTATTAACCCTTCACTAGAACAGAGAGCTGCACAGTGTGTATTAACCCTTCACTAGAACAGAGAGCAGCACAGTGTGTATTAACCCTTCACTAGCACAGAGAGCAGCACAGTGTGTATTAACTCTTCACTAGCACAGAGAGATACACAGTGTGTATTAGCTCTTTACTAGCACAGAGAGCTGCACAGTGTGTATTAACCCTTCACTAGCACAGAGATCAGCACAGTATGTATTAACCCTTCACTAGCACAGAGATCAGCACAGTGTGTATTAACCCTTCACTAGCACAGAGAGCAGCACAGTGTGTATTAACCCTTCACTAGCACAGAGAGCAGCACAGTGTGTATTAACCCTTAACTAGCACAGAGAGCAGCACAGTGTGTATTAACCCTTCACTAGCACAGAGAGCAGCACAGTGTGTATTAACCCTTCACTAGCACAGAGAGCTGCACAATGTGTATTAACCCTTCACTAGCACAGAGATCAGCACAGTATGTATTAACCCTTCACTAGCAGAGATCAGCACAGTGTGTATTAACCCTTCACTAGCAGAGAGAGCAGCACAGTGTGTATTAACCCTTCACTAGCAGAGAGAGCAGCACAGTGTATTAACCCTTCACTAGCAGAGAGAGCAGCACAGTGTGTATTAACCCTTCACTAGCACAGAGAGCAGCACAGTGTGTATTAACCCTTCACTAGCACAGAGAGCAGCACAGTGTGTATTAACCCTTCACTAGCACAGAGAGCAGCACAGTGTGTATTAACCCTTCACTAGCACAGAGAGCAGCACAGTGTGTATTAACCCTTCACTAGCACAGAGAGCAGCACAGTGTGTATTAACCCTTCACTAGCACAGAGAGCAGAACGGTGGAAATTAACCCTTCACTAGCACAGAAAGCAGCACAGTATGTATTAACCCTTTACTAGCACAGAGAGCAGCACAGTGTGTATTAAC
>NC_069503.1:81080417-81179631 GCF_027579735.1 Bombina bombina
CAGCTTTTTCCCTTCTGGACCTACTCAGTCTGTTGGGATATAGGGGGCTCTGGGGTTCCCCAGGACAGGAATCTTGGAGTGGTCTGGCTTGTGGGCAGATTTTTCATGATACCCTCTGTGGCTCAGAGGGCAGTGATGAATGCTGTGCCCATCTCTTGCTACCCTAGCCTATTGGCTCTTATGCCTGTTGGCGGTAGTTTCTGATGCTAGGGTGCTTTATGGGTGCCGGCAAGCTATTGTCTGGGGGATTCTCATCTTGCATTAGGGGATTTAGTTCTGTAGCAGAGGGTTGTGGGTTCGAACCCAGTTGAAGCTTATGCTTCTGATCTGATGTGTGCTTTGGGTGTCTGAGTCCCAAAGCACAAGTTTTGATTGGTTCTCAGTTACGACTGTGGACTTGTATCCTGTGGGAAGGTGTTCTCTCCTTCCGGCCCCCTTTTCTATATGGGGGACTTGTCTCCTCTTGCGGGAGTATGGTCCCTGTTTAGGGTTCTCCTGTCTCAGGAGGTTAGGACGTGGGGTACCCTTATCGAAGTTTTCACTCTGGGGTGCTCTGTTCCACTTGGAATCTCTTCTGATTGACTGGTTCTACTGGTCCACGGTCTGTCAATGGTTTCCCTGTGGTGTTCGGGTTTCTCTGCACCATCGCCTTGGCTATGCCATTTCATTCCGCTCTTGGATTGAGCTAGTGTGGGGTTTTCCTATCCCCGGTTTCAGACTGGCCTATGCTTGGACTGGCCTGGCTTGTAGTAGGCTCGGTGAGCCATTGTTGCATTGGGTGCAGCAGGCTCTGTTGAAGTTTGGAGGTTGCCCACACAGATCACCTTTTCGGCTCCATGGCTGAGCTCTGAAGCTCTCTAAGGGGTGCATGTGGTTCCTCGTTGAGGTTTTCTCCTGAGACCTCTGAGGAGGTCCGGTGGGTTGGTTTGCCTCTGAGTTTGCCCTCTGTCGTGGAGGTTTAGCAACCTAGGGCCTATTAGCCCCTCCTCGCTTCTAGCAATTATCTTCTATGTGTCATCTTGGATGACTGCGTGTTTCTAGACTCTGGTGTTTTTTCCGTGGGTCTATTACAGGCATTTCAGTGTTCTGAGTTTAGATGCTTGTCTCCGTTCTCAGCGGATTTGAGGGTTGGCCTGCTGTTGGGCAAGTGTTTTTTCCTTTCTGCCAGCTGTAGCTGTTAGCGCTTTGGAGCATGCTAGCTAGCTATCTGAACCGTCACACAATGTTTAGAGATCATCTTTGGTTTCCTGCCCGTTCCTAGACCTTGGATTCAGTTTGGTTCGGAAGGGTTCCCTTTTTGGGATTTTGGATAACCAACAGTTTCCCTTTTGTTTTCCTTGCCTTGTCCCTTTGCTAGTAGGGGTGTGTGGTTGGGGACTGTCTATTGGGCAACTGTGTCTCTTGGAGGACTGTTGGCTCAGCTGAGTCTGTTGCAGTCTCTAGCCAGGCTTCTGGGTTACCTGTTGGTCAGTGTCCTTGGCCTCTCTTCCTTCCTGTTTTCCTGGCTTCGGATGAAGTCAGATTTTTTTGTTGGGTAGTGGTTTCAGGACTGGTGCCCTCAGAATGGGCTGCCTAAATAAATGATGCTTTACTGATAATTTCCTTTTGTTCCGTTGTAAAGAGTCCACAGTTCCCACCCGTTTTCTTTAATGTGGGGCGTCTTTTTATTCTTTTGGCACCTTTTTGTTTTTCACCCTGGTATGTCTTCTACTGTTCCTTGTTCCTCTGCAGAATGACTGGGGGATGAGCGAAGTGGGAGGCGTATTTAAGCCTTTGGCTGGGGTGTCTTTGCCTTCCTGGTGGCCAGGTTCTTATTTCTCAAACGTAATGCAGCTGTGGACTCTTTCCAACGGAAGAAAAGGAAATTATCAGGTAAGCATAATTTATGTTATTATAAAGAATAAACATTCTTATTTTTCTTCCATTTCTTTTTACGTAGACAAACACTTGAATAGTTCATATCCATCCTTCGCTACAAGAAGCATCTAAATGATACCACAACTCCAAAATTCTTAGACACTAATGACAATTCACAAACTTGGGAAATCACAGCAGCTATTTAAAGGACAATAGTAATTGGCAGGAACTGGGCAGAAATCTTTATTTACATTGAGTAATTTAGTCTTCAAACAGTGGACAAGATTTATAACTTATCTAGTGAAATAATTATCCCAGATGATAAACCACACACATTAACTGAGATTTCAAAACATTTTAAAGAAGGGAAAAGTCTACAGTCTTGCCAAATGATTCCTACAAAGGAGAAACCTTTTAAATGTACAGAATGTGAGAAAAGTTTTAGATGGAAGTGTCTGCTCCTAGAACACCACAAAATTCACACAGGTGAGAAGCCTCACACATGTACTGAGTGCGGCAAATGTTTCACACGAATGACCGGCCTTTTAGCTCATGAAAGGACCCACACAGGGGAGAAACCATTCAGTTGTACAGAGTGTGGAGTACAGTTTACACAAAGTTCCAATCTCTTATCTCACAAAAGAATTCATACAGGAGAAAAACCTTTCGTATGTACAGAATGTGGGAAAATGTTTGCAGACAGGTCAAGTTTGCGAGCACACCATCGTATTCATACAGGGGAAAATCCTTTTAAATGTGCAGAGTGTGGGAAATGTTTCACAAAGAAGTTTTTTCTCATATCACATGAAAGGACCCACACAGGGGAGAAACCATTCACCTGTACTCAATGTGGAAAAAGTTTTAAACAGAAGAGTAATCTGAAAATTCATGAAAGGATTCACACAGGAGAAAGACCTTTCAAATGTGCAGAGTGTGGAAAATGTTTCACACATAAGAATGACCTCAGAAAACATGGAAGGATGCATACAGGGGAAAAACCTTTCTCCTGTACTGAATGTGGAGAAAGTTTCACAAGAAAATCTAGTCTCCTGCAACATATGAGAATTCACACAGGGGAAACCCCTTTCACATGTACAGAGTGTGGAAAAAGTTTTACACGAATGGATTGTCTGAAAACTCATGAAAGTATTCACACTGGAGAAAAGCCGTTCACATGTACAGAGTGTGGAAAAAGTTTTACACGAAAGAATAAACTGAAAAATCATGAAAGGAATCACACAGGAGAAACCCCTTTCACATGTACAGAGTGTGGAAAGTGTTTTACACGAATGGATTGTCTAAAAACTCATGAAAAAATTCACTCAGCAGTAAAGTCTTTCACATGTACAGAGTGTGGAAAAAGTTTTACGCGAATGGATTATCTGAAAACTCATGAAAGGATTCACACAGGAGAAAAACCTTTCACATGTACAGAGTGTGGAAATTGTTTTACACAATTACAGTATCTGAAAATTCATAATAAGATTCACACAGGGGAAGCACCTTTCACTTGTACAGAGTGTGGAAAAAGTTTTATACAAAAGAGTAGTCTGAAAACTCATGAAAAGAGTCACAAAGGAGAAAAGCCTTTCACTTGTACAGAGTGTGGAAAAAGTTTTACGCAAAAGAGTAATCTGAAAAATCATGAAAGGATTCACAAAGGAGAAAAGCCTTTCAAATGTACAGAGTGTGGAAATTTGTTTACAGAAAAGAGTACTCTGAGAAAACATGAAAAGATTCACAAGGGAAGAAACCTTTAACATTTTTAGAAAGTGGAAAAAGGTTTCCATGCAAGCCAGGTATCACAAAACGCTAAATATTTACACAAAATAAGAAATTTTATATACTCAGTGTGGAAACATTTTAAAAATGATCCTAAAGAGGACAAACTCTAAAAATAAAAGTCAAAAAAGGATGCTATTGTAAATAATACTTTCTTTACCCCAGTTATAAAAGCTGGGGGAGTGTCTAGGAGGCTGCCATGGCTGGTCGCAATTTATGAAGCTCCCAGAGTACTACTGAAAATCTGCTAGTTTCACTAGATGATTAATACAAATCTACTATATATCCACATGATTTAATCATCTTAAATATTCCTGCTTCAATTGATATAGAGATCGCTCGCTAATACAGTCTTGGACCTGACCTAGCCCATTGTGCACTTTGGCAAAGGCCTATACTCGAACTCTCAATACCCCCTCGATTCTCCGGGTCAAGCAGCTCTGGACCTGCTGATCTAATTCTCTCTAACCTCTTCCCTAAGGCACGTTAGGCGCAGCGATGGGGGAATCTCACAGCGGTGCAGTTCATGTTGCCGGAACTAGATCGAGCAATCCCTGTCAGATTTGAAAATCTAATTAAGATCATTAGGCCTATACCTATGCATTAAGATCCAAAGGCAATAGACGAAGCACCTATTCAACTGCCGATATTCCCTTTGACCTCTGCAAGTCAAGCATGTGGAGTGAATGAAGCGGAAAGCCCCATACTAAATTCCTGTCCAGAGGCTGATTCGCCTAGATGGTTGCCGTCTTTTGCTGCGGTCCCCTGAAGCAAAAACATGCACATTGTTTGGAAAGCACGCAGCCCAGTATATCTGGAAGGTACCGGAGGAGAAATCTACTATTGATGCAGCCGGACCCTCTCAACTACTAACTCAGTTTTTATACGACTCACTTTCTAAGTAGCCTACAGTTAACCACCAGACACCGGCTGTATACCAGAACGTATATCTGCTGAGCAACATATGGCAACTATCTATTATTACTTTCCCTGCCTGCTATTTCAGAATAAGTATTGGTTTACCCTTATGACATATTAGGATGGAGGACAGTATAATATATTTAATAGCTAGCTGACTGGACTCTAGCTGATCTTTATATAGGAGATAGAAATAAGTGTCCTCAATATACATTTATTTAATTCTGTGTAGTTTAAATCTATACATAAATCAGTAAGTTGTAAAATAACCTTAGAACATGTTGTTTTTTTTCTATCTGTTTTGTTTTTTATGCAATTCCTTTTTGGTTTTGTCACTCAAACTTCACAAGCTTCTAACTGTCATGTCATTCCTCTCCTATTGATATACTACCAATGACAGCAACTAAGTCTGATTCTAGTGTACCAAGAAAGGGTTTGACCCTGTCAGATACTTCTGTTTTTGCCTCCAATCTATTTAATAGCCATCGGGTACTGTTTTGACATTAACATAATTAATGGGCCAAGTAAGTAAAGAGCTTAACCTCACTTAACTTACCCCTATCTAGTCTAACATTGCTGCATAGTATTAATATATGATATACAGGTAGCCCTCCGTTTACGCCGGGGTTGGGTTCCAGATGGAATGGTTGTAAATCGAAACCGTTGTAAATTAAAACCCAGTTTATAATGTAAGTCAATGGGAAATGAGGTAGATAGGTTCCAGGCCCCTCTCAAAATTGTCATAAGTAACACCCAATACATTATTTTAAAAGCTTTGAAATTAAGACTTTAAATTCTAGACAGCATTATAAACCTAATAAAATAATCACACAACACAGAATATATAATTAAACTAAGTTAAATGAACAAAAACATTTGCTAAACAGCATTATAAACCTAATAAAATTATCACACAACACAGACTTCACTTGCATTTTTCTTTCGCAGTTCTTTCTATGCATTCCAATCTGGACTGAGTTATAGACAGGAAGATCTTGTTCCTTTGAAATCTGCTCAATAGCTCAGGTCTGGTTAAACTGATAAATTTCAGCTTGCTTGGCTTTGCTGCAACACAAGCGGACAGCTCCACCTATTGGCTATTTTAATAAATGCACTGCTTCTCAATGCTTTTCAATAGCAGTCACATGACTTGAAAAAAAGGTTGTTATTCTGAAACGGTGTAAATTGAACTGTTGTAAAACGAGGGCCACCTGTACTCCCTAAGTCATATATGCCTATAGACCTGCATCGCCAGATCTTTAAACACTAATTGATATAGTGTTCAGTTAGCTCTGTGTATTGATGTACAGTTTCCATACTATCTTAAGACGCTCGCCCCCTATACTACAATTTAATAATTTAGAGGTTAAATATGCTAACTTTAACAGTCCACAATATATTTTACATAACTTACAAGTGAAAAAATATAAAGAAAGAAAAAGAGGTATCCTATGGCACACTTGGATAGAGAGCTTATAATTTCGATTTTTACATCAGAAAAGGCACTAGGAAGAGATTATATTAAAAAATAACTTTTTAGGTTCATTAGGATAAGAAAGTTTTTAAATAGTGTATGTAGAAATTAAAATAGGGTATATTTGTAATTACACAATAAGTACAATCCAATAAATACTGAGTTATCACCCATGAAACTCACAGGGACAACTGACTTTCTATTATTGTGTACAGTGTAAACTGTATTGATTCACATATAACTCATCCTGTTTTAGTAGGAATATGTTTTATTTATTAATGTCAAATACCCCTAAAGATGACCTATTATTAGAACGTCTTCTAATAATAAAGTGGTGCCCTAGGACACAGTGTTAGGTTAGAAAAAAAGTGTGTTCCTTCTCATTTCAATTTGAGAGGGAATATCCCCTAAATAGCGCTTATTTGAATGTTATAGAAGTTAGCTAAGAACCCGGTAGTGGGGAGTTAACACGTTTGTCCTGTGTTTATGCACATCAAATAAAAATCTGAGGTGTTATCGGTGAGAGCGATGTGGATACACCACAGTACTGCTCCCTCACTAACGATAATTGCTTAAAGTACTATGAGATTCATTATCGTTACAACATAGTTTTAACCATATACCGTAAGTAAATTTCCCCACTAAATACCCTCCAAGTTTTTAAGCTAGGGTGCCGATATCGGCCAACAACATTAGGTAATTCTATTTGTTTAAACGATCAACACATAGAGAAGCAGAGTGAACGCCTGACGCGCGTTTCGCCTACTGCTTTGTCAAAGGCAGTAGGTTATTTAGTTTAAGATTTGTGACTGGTACGTGAGGTAGTTACTACACCTAAGATTTAATTGTGTGGCATACTATATGCTCTTTTTTTGCTTAGCCTAAGCTAAATAGTCTGTGTCTGTTCGGGGGAACGCTGTGGTATATTTTTTAAGCACCCCCTTCGGTAACTATTGTATAAGAGTTTAGCATATCTGTACATAAGGACAATTTGATATACTACCTCACCTCACGATTCTGCAAGCCACTGTGAGTTTCATGGGTGATAACTCAGTATTTATTGGATTGTACTTATTGTGTAATTACAAATATGCCCTATTTTAATTTCTACATACACTATTAAAAAACTTTCTTATCCTAATGAACCTAATAAAAGTTATTTTTTAATATAATCTCTTCCTAGTGCCTTTTCTGATGTAAAAAAATCGAAATTATAAGCTCTCCATCTAAGTGTGCCATAGGATACCTCTTTTTCTTTCTTTATATTTTTTTATATATAACCTGGTATCAGGCACTGCCCTCCAGGGATACATAGGCTTACCCTGCAGGGATACCTTTTGAGAGCTTTGACCTGTTCCCACACATAATTCCCCTTTGTCTTGGGGGAATTATTAACTATAATTTACAAGTGACCTATTCTCTTACTATGTAGCCCACGCTATATTTCATACACTCTACAAAGGCCCTGTATTGCAACATAAAATATCTGCGGTAAAGATGTATAGGATAATGTAGGTAATAGTCACCTCTATGACCACTAGGATATTGTCTTAGCTATCTTGCTTTGTATAATTTATCTACTCTTAGAATATTGGGCTCTAAATGTTTGTACTATATAGTTTTTAGCTGTGGGTTATAATCATATATCTGAAATATAGTGTCCTCTTCACTAGAGGAACTAAGTCTCCATATTCTATTTATCAAACTGTTTGTTTATATATAGGTCACTATACTTTTCTCCTCAATACTAAATCATACACTTAATATCGCTAAATATTACTACTACTATCAATTCAGTTGATAGATTTCCTTCATGTTCTTTATACCCTTTGGGGTCCAAGAGTGGACCACCGCAGTTTGGGAGGAACTCATAATATTATTGAAAATGAGGTTTCATTCTATTTTTTGTTCTTTCATTTAATCATATTACTTGCATGTGAGTCATCCACTAGAATAGAGGTTGTGTATTTTAATAATGTTTAATCACTGACTACTGCTACTTACGTTCCTTATTGTTAAGCATAATCCTTTGTGAATCTCCTGTACATGTCTCAGATGTAATCTTTGTCTTTTTGCTCTAAGGCTTCTATAATTTTATTTTGTTTATTTAATTGCAAATAGCTTGTATACCTACTATTTTTCTAAAAGGTCATGCTTTACTTGTTATACCTTTATAAAAACCTCAAACATTTATTATATAAAAATGCTCTCCTGCCCTCCTCTGTTCCTCTATATATGCGCACCTCATATTCTCTCATATCAATGTGATAGAAACCAAACACCACACAGGAATATACAGATCTGTCCTCATACTGACCAGTTTACACAACCATTCACCACCAAAGCTTTTGATTTACATAGGGGAGAAAATAATTACATTTACAGAATAAAGGAGTCTTTATATGAATAGAGTGTTAGAGAATTATATAAACAAGAGCCCCAGTCTCAAATGATTGACATCAGGGAGATATATTTAATGTGCACATCATGTGGATAACCCTTTTCTTATAGCAATAGATGCTTAGCATTGTTATATACCAGAGGAATTACTGAGGGGAAACTGATTTTAGTTAATGAGACACAATATCAGTAACCTGTACATACGTGATCATAATCAGTTTAATTTAAATGGCTACTATAACCTACATGTATACTGGGTATGTAATATGTATATCATGTGATCATAATCAGTTTAATTTAAATGGCTACTATAACCTACATGTATACAGGGTATGTAATATGTGTGTCATGTGATCACAATCAGTTTAATTTAAATGGCTACTATAACCTACATGTATACTGGGTATGTAATATGTGTGTCATGTTCTGTAACTTGATATTATGTCTGTTAGATGTTTTCATGTTAGTTAGAAGCCACAAGAACTGATAATAGCACATACTGTATATATAAAGGGAACATTATATATCTGATAAATCCCTTTGTATCAAGAGCACAAGTGTTAGGTATATTTATACCATTGTGTGCATATATCATGTAATGCTGATTTTTACTATATAATATACAATGTTTTTTCATGCAAATAAAAAGTGATTGTAATCCAGACCAGTGTTTTTTTTTTTTTTTTGTTTTTTTTTGCATTATTAAAAACACAATATCACAGAATAATTAGGAAAACAACATCAAATACAGAAGCCAAATCTGACAGTCAAACTTAAACACTGATAATTCAAATAGAGCAGCAATTTTACCCAACTTTCTAATTTACTTTTATTATCTAATCTGATTTGTTCTTTTTGTATTCTTTGTTAAAGAGTAAACCTTAGGAGGCTGATATGAGCTTAGGAGCATGCATGTGTATTTAGCACCCTGTGCAGCAGTGTTTATATCTATGTATACTAAACGGTGTGTCAAAAGGGGCACTCACTACAAATAGCAACAGTATTGATATATTGTGACAACCAGGGTTAACTAACCCTGCACCAGTCACTTGTTTGGCCTAGAAAGGGTTAACAGGCCCTTTCCACTTTAACCAATCTGTTACAGTCTAGCCACTCCAGGCAAGCCTGTGACTTAGTTCAGTGGGTGCAAGGGTTAATAACACCATCTAGTTTGTCCTAAACATAGGAAAAATGTCCAAACTCCCCTTTAATGCCACCCACACTAAACTATCTCTAAGCTGCCACCACTTAAGATTTATTATATGGGAAACCTCAAGGGAAACCCAGACTACCAAATTAAATCCCAAAATACAATTTAGCAAAACCATAATCTTAAAAACACAGTATTAACACTACCAGTCTCTTTCAGTAACATGGTTCAAATATTGGACAAAAGCAAAAGCTTAATAAATTAATGATAAATTATGCACAGTGCATTATTAATAAAAATATGTTATCAAATAGAATTATACACAAGCAAACAGTTTTAAAAATAAAAAGGATAAATAACAGACCTAATACTTTCCTAGCTTATAAATCTGCCCCAGGGAGATGGGCAAGAGAAGATGGATACTCATTCTGTTGGTATACACAACATTTTATACCGTTTCTCTGATATAAAATTGCTTGACCCAACCTTCTGACAGAGGGGCCAGAAAGATTCACTCCCCTCCTTTGCCAGAAATATTCACTTCCTTCTTTTTACAACATGTCATAAAGTTCAGAGTCTTTGGCTGAAATGATAAAACGCCTTATAAATTCTGTTATGTATATCTAACCCATAAACACAGATAGGCAATCCCTTTTTGGTGTCAGAAGTATTTTGATACCAAACACCTTATATTTTGCATCATTTATGTTTCAGAGGCATTATAACATAAAAGTATATTAATTTGCAAGGCTGGTGCTCCTGTCAATAGTTCTTGTGCATCTTACAAACTATCGCCTAGATTACGAGTCTTCTGTTAGGGTTAAAAAGCAGCGTTGAGAGGTCCAAATGCTGCTTTTTAACGCCCGCTGGTATTACGAGCCTTGCAGGTACAGGTATACCGCTCACTTTTTTTACGCGACTCGAACATACTGCAAATACACTTACGTCAATTGCGTATCCTATATTTTCAATGGGACTTGCATAATGCCGGTATTACGAGTCTTGGAAAAAGTGAGCGGTAGACCCTCTCCTGTCAAGACTCGTACCGCATTTAAAAGTCAGTAGTTAAGAGTTTTACGGGATAACGCCGTAACATAAAACGCTTAACTAAAGTTCTAAAAAGTACACTAACACCCATAAACTACCTATTAACCCCTAAACCAAGGGCCCCCACCCACATTGCAAACACTTAAATACATTTTTTAACCCCTAATCTGCCGACCGTACATCGCCGCCACTTCAATAAATATATTAACCCCTAAACCGCCGCACTCCCGCCTCGCAAACATTAGTTACATTTTATTAACCCCTAATCTGCCGTCCCTAACATCGCCGACACCTACCTACATTTACTAACCCCTAATCTGCTGCCCCCAACGTCGCCGCAACTATATTAAAGTTATTAACCCCTAAATCTAACCCTAACACCCCCGAACTTAAATATAATTTAAAATAATCTAAATAAAATAACTATAATTAACTAAATTATTCCTATTTAAAACTAAATACTTACCTATAAAATAAACCCTAAGCTAGCTACAATATAAGTAATAGTTACATTGTATCTATCTTAGGATTTATTTTTATTTTACAGGAAACTTTGTATTTATTTTAACTAGGTACAATAGTTATTAACTATTTAATAACTTCCTAGTTAAAATAAATACAAATATACCTGTAAAATAAAACCTAACCCAAGTTACAATTACACCTAACACTACACTATCATTAACTGCAATTAATTACAATTAAATAAACTAAAGTACGGAAAAAAACAAACACTAAATTACAGAAAATAATAAAATAATTATAATTTTTTTAAGCTAATTACACCTAATCTAATCCCCCTAATAAAATAAAAAAGACCCCCAAAATAAAAAAATCCCTACCCTATACTAAATTAATAATAGCCCTTAAAAGGGCCTTTTGCGGGGCATTGCCCCAAAGTAATCAGCTCTTTTACCTGTAAAAAAAAATACAATACCCCCCCAACATTAAAACCCACCACCCACACACCCAACCCTACTCTAAAACCCACCCAATCCCCCCTTAATAAAACCTAACACTAGCTCCTTGAAGATCACCCTACCTTGAGACATCTTCACCCAACCGGGCAGAAGTGGTCCTCCAGACGGTCCAAAGTCCTCATCCTATCCGGGCAGAAGAGATCCTCCAGACGGGCAGAAGTCTTCATCCAGGCGGCATCTTCTATCTTCATCCATCCGGAGCAGAGCGGTCCATCTTCAAGGCATCCAACGTGGAGCATCCTCTTCTTTCCGACGACTAACACTAAATGATGCTACCTTTAAGTGACGTCATCCAAGATGGCATCCCTTCAATTCCGATTGGCTGATAGAATTCTATCAGCCAATCGGAATTAAGGTAGAAAAATCCTATTGGCTGTAGGTGAGCGGTAAGGAAAAACTTTGCGTTAGCAACGCACCCCTTACCGACAAAAACTCGTAATCTAGCCGTATGAGTGTTCTGGCTTATCAAAGGGAAAACACAGCAACACATTTCTTCTGAGAAAATTGATGTTTTTAGCACACAAGCTAAGAAAAAAGGAAAATTAACCCATTAGCATCTAAATCATGAGGTATTCATGACATCTCCCCCCAAATAAGAGACGCAAAGGGAGGTGGCACACAAGCCACTCCAGCTGTGTATCAAAGGGAGCTTCCCTTTGATGTGATAACGCCATTCCCAGTCAAATTGCACATAGCAGTTTTGCCATCATGATGCCTTCCTTTTAAAAACGATACACAATTTGCTCTACTCAGCTGGTTTAATATACTGAAGGGACCCTCCCATGCAGCCTATAGCTTGTTCTGCCTCATGGGTCTTAGTACTAGAACATCCTGACCAATCTCATACACTCCCTTTCTGGCAGTAGAATCCTGCAACTGTTCTTGTATCAATATGGTTTTAGCAACTCTTGATTTATGCAGGTACCTCTCCCAATAAGGCTTGCATCTTGTCCCTGAAATGTACAGTATACCCTGTTACAGGGATGTCTGTGAAGCCTAGTTTCTTGCCACACCCTCTGAACATTATCGCCTAGATTACAAGTTTTGCGTTAGGGTAAAAAAGCAGCGTTGGCCGGTCCTAACGCTGCTTTTTTTACGGCCGCTGGTATTATGAGTTTCCCTAACGCAACAAAAATATCCGTCGACCGCTGAAATCATTAACGTCAACCCAGACCCAGTAGTTAACATATACCGGGGGGAAAAAAACATCCACGAATCACAAAAAAAACATTACACAAACTACACTTACACTCATACAAACACAAATCCATTCTCCATTGACTTACATAGGCAGACGGGAACATACACTCATATAGCTACATCTAACTACAAATATTATCACATGCATACACTAATCCATACATACAAACAATATACAGCACATTACATACACAAATAAGATTTTTATTAGGAAATAAACATGATTTAGCTACTTTTTCACACAACAACATGACATCACTCACTTTACGCTCAAAACAAGTCTTGGATTTTATTTCTACACACATTTTTTTATCCTCCATTGACTTCTATGGGGAAGACGTGCTTGTGCATGCGACAGTCAGATTTACCTAACGCACAGAAAAAGCATAGAAATGAAAACTCGTAATACCAGCGTTAAAATTGTGAAACGAACTCATTCTTTCTTGCGTTAGTACCGCTATGACAAATAGATCAAGAAATGGCTATTTCTCTATGGAGTTATGGCTTTTACTTGTGTGAAATTCACTACAACACCAAATTGTTATAGAAATTTACATTATATTGACTACAAATCACCATCAACAATACAAAATATTTTTGATCAATTACATCAGATTTAAACAGACATAAAAATAATTTTAACATCTCATTATTCACAAACAGTAGACAATTTGAAACACCTCTCATTTACCTCTATTATAGCATTTCATTTATTCAACTCATATGCTTGCATGAACAGCATATTTTCATAGGCTTAACACATGATCATTAATGGATGCACATACATGACTTTTATCATTCACTCATACATGTGCATTGATATGATGAGCAAAAAACACATTAGATTCTCTCTATGAATCATGAAACATAAAATATGGATTTTACAGTCCCTTTAACATCACAATTCACTCAGAATATAACGTTAGGAATTACGTACAATAACAACATCATTAGAACAGATTACAGCTGTCACTTTTTGGGATGGAACAACAATGCTATACTGCTTTATATAAGTCAGCATATGTGGGAGAGAATCACAATATATACGTATATGTACATAACACGCATCACGCAACCACAAAGCACACATTTATATTTTTAATCAGCACACAATAACAATGTAGTAAAATACAACAACACAATGAGGATTTGATAACTAGACGGGCAGGTTAATAATATGATGACGTCATTAGAAGATTCAACCATACACATTACAGCTTTAGGACTATACCGCCCCTTTCAGAAGTTTAGCACTCAATACTACATATACGTAAACGAGAGTTTGGAACATCATTATTATTGCGATTTTAATGGGACGCGTACAATATTGACATCTCGCCAATCACTTATATATACAATACTAGAGATGTCAGCCAGAAGATCTTCATCATTATTATTGCGATTTTAAAGGGACGTGTATAATATTGACACCTCGCCAATCACTTATATATACAATATTACAGATGTCAGCTGGAAGATCTTCATTATTATTGTGGTTTTAAAGGGACGCGTACAATATTGACATCTCGCAAATCAAATATTATAGATGTCAGCTGTTACTTTATCGTTTACAAACAATATTGCAGCAACATTGATCATTGGGGTAAAACAACATTTCAGCAAACATCTAAAAAAACGCCCACTTTGAAAACATTCGAGCCGCTCACATACAATCAAGTGTATACAATCAGCAATCATTACGAACTAACAACCATTGGACTAATTGCCCCAAACAACATGGCCAAAGCATCCCTTGTGATCAACATTGTATCAAATCGCTTTTGTGTTTTTGCATACCTTGTTACTCCTTGTGTGTTTGCTCTGCTGTTTGGCTTTGTGCTGCTTCGCTTGGCAAATATGGATGATGCTCAGTTAGATGCTGCTGGTGCTGTTGCACAAGTAGTGGTCAATAGAATCAGGCGGGCTCAGCGGCTCCAAGAGAGACAAAGGGCTCGTTTGGTTCGAGGTCCTCCTGTTCTCAGGGTGAGGCCCACCTTGGACAACATGAGTGACTTCGAGGTTTATGACAAGTATAGGCTCAATTGCGAACAGCTCTTTGGCCTTTATGATGTTCTTAGACCTCATATGGAGCCACGTAGACATATGCGAACGGCAATCCCTGGTATGACCAAGATGCTTAGTTGCATACACGTCCTGGCCTCCGGGAGTTTTCAATCTGGAGAGGGGTACATGCATGGGCTTGCTCAGGGTACTTTCTCTGTGGTTTTTGACAACTTTCTGGACGCCATGGTACGAGTCAGTAAGCATTGCATAGGATTCCCTCAGAATGATGGTGATTGGAGGCTCCTGAAGAGGCAATTTGCTATGGAATTTGGCGGTGCTATACAAATAAATGATAATAATAATAATAATTCTTTGAAATAGCTTGAATGTCCAATGTCTTGGGAGCAATAGATTGCACCCACATTGCGCTGCGTGGTCCTGAAATGACCAGCCCTTCCGAAATTGCAAACACTTCCATAGTCTCAACGTGCAGTTTGTTTGTGACGCACAGATGCAGATTATGCACGTGTGTGCGAATTTCGGCGGGGCTTGTCATGATGCCCGCATCCTCAGACAGTCGTCCCTGTGGCGGCAGTTTGAGGGAAGACAGTTTCCCCCTGGGTGGCTCGTTGGTGAGTACTTGTGCACAACATGGTTAATTAGTTAGACAATTGCCACTGTAGTCTTAAAAAACAGATATGTAGCATGTCTTCGCTTAAATGGGCAGATAGAAAATGCAATTTAACCATTTAATTTTCGCAACGCAAATGTCTAGTTTTAGCTCCAAACAGATATGTAGCATGTCTTAGCTTAAATGGTCAGATAGAGAATGCAATTTAACCATTTCTTTCTCTTTTAGCAAATGTCTGATTTATGTGAAATACGCATAGGTAGCATGTCTTAGCTTAAATGGGCAGCTCTAGGATGCAATTTAACCATTTATGTCTCTTTTATCAAATGTCTAGTTTTAGCTACAAACAGATATGTAGCATGTCTTAGCTTAAATGGTCAGATAGAGAATGCAATTTAACCATGTCATTGTCTCTTTCCTCAAATGTCTAGTTTTAGCTCCAAACAGATATGTAGCATGTCTTAGCTTAAATGGTCAGATAGAGAATGCAATTTAACCATGTCATTGTCTCTTTCCTCAAATGTCTAGTTTTAGCTCCAAACAGATATGTAGCATGTCTTAGCTTAAATGGGCTGATAGAGAATGCAATTTTTAACCATGTCATTGTCTCTTTCCGCAAATGTCTAGTTTTAGCTCAAAACAGATACGTAGCATGTCTTAGCTTAAATGGTCAGATAGAGAATGCAATTTAACCATTTCTTTTTCTTTTCTCAAATGTCTGGTTTATGCAAAATACGCATAGGTAGCATGTCCTAGCTTAAATGGGCAGATAGAGAATGCGATTTAAACATATAATTCTTTTTTAGGGAAAATGTTTATTTTAGGGGATTTTCGTGTACACAAATGAAAAGTATTTTAATATAATAATTATAAATAAATGATTAATATTTGTCATTTTGTTATGTTCATTATTTATAGGTGATTCTGGTTACATGAGCCGGCCTTGGCTCATTACGCCTATACGTAACCCCACTGACGAGGCCCAGGAGCGCTATAATAGGGCGCACCAGCGGACTAGGGCTGTAGTGGAGAGGATGTTTAGGCTCCTCAAAATGAGACTAAGATGCCTGGACAGGTCTGGAGGAGCCCTCCAATACAGCCCTAGTAAGGTGGCGAAGATCGTTATAGCCTGCAGCGTCCTGCATAACATTGCACAGCAGGCTGGGATGCTGCAGGCCGTCCAGGCGCCCCAACGCCTCCTCCAAGATGAGGAGGACGATCCTATTCTAGAGGGGCCATTCCGAGCCCTCAGCATGCCTTACTGTTTAGGATGTGGGTAAAATAGTTTGTGAAGTGAAGAAATCTAAAACAGTAAAGCAAGACAGATAATGCTTAAGCCTACCTTTGAAAAGCTCCTGCACCATCCGTCTGCACGCACTCAGTCAGAAGCCCCATGCTGAAGTACAGGTGCAGAAAAAGTATTTCCCTCCTTACCCTGAACTACTTCTCTAAATAACTTGCGCTAGTTAGCGCACCCTACAGGCAACCACCAATATTTTTTTTTTAAAATCAGCCCTATTTCTCTACTACGGCCTTGGGGTCTATTGTCCTTGGGCCAGCCTGCCCCTGGTGCGCATATGAGTCCTAGGTGGGGGTAAGGGACCCGAATGGTGGGTGTGGCTAATGGACCCAGGAGCGGTGGGCAAGCTAAGGGATCCGGTGCTGGTCAGTGGGTGGGGCTAAGGGATCCGGTCAGTGGGCGGAGCTTAGGGACCCGGCAGCCCACCGGGCAAATGCCCGGCATGCCCTATGCCCAGTCCGGGCCTGGCCATAGCAGTCCCACCCACATCCCACCCCCCTCCTGTAATGGTCCGCCTACCATGAGTGGCTCTCTCTGTATCGGTACCTCTGCCTGTCTATTTCTGCACTGCCCCACTCATGAGGCGTGCAGAAATAGTGCGATCTCGCTAGTTTTAGTAAGATCGTGGCAGAGAGATGCCCAGGACAGTAGCAGCATACAGGGCATGGCGCTGGTCCTTAAATGGACAGTCTAGTCCAAAACAAACTTTCATGATACAGATAGGGCATGTAATATTAAACAATTTTCCAATTTACGTTTATCACCAATTTTGTTTTGTTCTCTTGGTATTCTTAGTTAAAAGCTTAACCTAGGAGGTTCATATGCTAATTTCTTAGACCTTGAAGGCCGCCTCTTAAGAATGCATTTTAACAGGTTTTTCACCACTAGAGGGTGTTAGTTCATGTGTTTCATATAGATAACACTGTGCTCATGCACGTGAAGTTACCTGGGAGCTATCACTGATTGGCTAAACTGCAAGTCTGTCAAAAGAACTGAAATAAAGGGGCAGTTTGCAGAGGCTTAGATACAAGATAATCACAGAGGTAAAACATATATAAATATAACTGTTGGTTATGCAAAACTGGGGAATGGGTAATAAAGGGATGATCTATCTTTTAAAACAATAACAATTCTGGTGTAGACTGTCCCTTTAAGGGCTTAACCAGTGTCGTACAAGATATGGCGCTAGTTGTTAAGGGGTTAATATTAGATTATGTGTAGCCTAAATAACTGTATTAATGATGTTTTGCTCTCCAATATTAGTATGGAGTTAATCAAACTATAGAAAGAAACTATGAAAGTCTGAGGTTGAAATCTTATTATCAAGAAACTTATTCAGCCAATAATTAATTTTGTACCAAAGATGTCTAATTTTATGACATGACCACATGCAGTGCAAAATATCTGCCCTCTCCCTTCTACATTTATGACCTTATACTGGGGCCTTTTGGACCATCTAGAGATCCTATATGGAGTCAGAGCAGGTCTCTACGCATTGGAGAGGTGGGAAAATAGAAGTAGAACTAGATAAAAGAGAGCTGTGGAGGATTCACACCATCAGAACATATGGTCAATGGGGATTAAATAAAGATATTAGAATAGCAGCATTTATATAATCAGGCTTTTTAGATGGGACACTAAGTTCACTTTATTGTTATAAAACGTTTAAGTATTGTTTATTTATCTTATTTTGCACAAGCAGTATGTTATCTATTTCTCTGTGAACACTCTATTTTGCACTTTGTTTTATTACATATGAAAATGTGGTTTCCAAAATGTAATATAGCACTTTATATCTATAACGTGAAATAGTATTGTATATTTTTATATTAATATGTATGTTAAGACACAAATACTGTTCACTTGTTTTTTGTTAAATTCTCTAATATAGAATCGAATATCGATATTTTGGATACATTTCTTCCTATATCGGAACGTTTTCCAAATTGGGTATACAAGCATGCAATGATTGGACAGTCAAGACCCAATGAAAAACTCTGTGGAACTCACAAAAGGACGTCGGGGACACACCTCTCTTTCTTTGAAGAATCGTGCAAAGTTCTCCGTGATAGGTGCAGCAAGTCATGTGACAATACCAGACTTGAGACGGAACTAGCTATATGTTATTACTTGATTGAGGACTTTGAAATCTACAATTTTATTGGTCAGCTTTCAATTCTTGTAACTGCGGATTGGTTTGTTTTGTTTGAAACCAGCAAACTCTAATATAAACTTATTTGTTTACTTTAATAGTATTTTACTATTAATAAGTTATTATTTCTGGTTTCAAACAAATAGATAATTTGGAGTATTTTGTCATTTATTGTGAGTCCGTTTTCCGTTAAACCAGAAATTGGAACATTTGCAATTTGTATATAAGTTTGAAATGTTAGTCACAGCACAGCAATTGTCTACTTGTTTTTATTTGCTCTAGAAAAAGACGTTTTTTTATCGTTGAAACACGTTGAGCTACATTTTTATTTTGTATCTGGTATTTTGTGCTGTTTTTTACTGTGAGTGCGCTGGATTTTGATCTTCAATGGAGTAAGTTACTACTCGTTTTATATACAGAGTATTTTACCACTTCACCAACAGAACATCCTTCCCTTTATCCACAGTTTGGCTGTGCTTTGTGAACGGAGGCTGCTTTTACAGACGGGCTGAATATACAGATTTTATGGAGTGAATATATTGCACTCTTGCTATTGAATATTTACAAACACATCAAGCCTTTTTCCTTTACTATTAGAGATCTGCATAAGTCAGACAAGAATTTAAAACACGAACCCTATAGGACCTGCGCCATCTATATTCTACTACGCTACTTATCACAGTCCCTGGAAGAGACTGCAAGAAGGCAGCGGTCCACTTTATAAGGAGAGTATTGTTCTTATGTCATTTGCGAACAGATTTTTGTGATAACATCTGACATTATCTGTGCATCAGTTGTTTTCTTTGTAGATGAACTAATTTAAGTTGGGATTCACTCCAGCTTACTGACTTCGTAGCTGCTTCAGCAAGTCTGATGCTCTTCATGATGACTTATTCTGATTTTGTTGGGAATTTACTTAGCTTATGCTCAAGTTTTTTTTATATGCACTTGTCCTATCCGTAGCAGTAGGGATTCATACCAGAAAGAAAAAGAGTGTGTGCCTGCAGTATTGGGTATCACTTGCGAGCCCCAGCCAAAACCATACAACTGCTGTATCTACCTATAATAATTCCTAGCCGGTACGTATGCATAAAAATTCCTTGCTGGCAGCGCAAATTTCAACGACAAGTTTTCATACGATTGGATTATCTCTTTGTCACCCTGCTTAAATTGAGCTAAATACACAATTCCCTTCAAATGCCACTCCTTAAATACAATGTTATGAAGAACTGGAGAAAAATCTTGATTTCCTGCTATAGGTAGAGATTGAGATGCCCTAAAATTATGTCCCATTATTTCACAGAACTTCTGCCAAGCCAATATGATATTTGTAATGGTTATCAACCTGCAAACTGAGCTAGGTAATCTAGTGAATGGACAATGCAATAGTGCTTTTAAATTGAACGGAGCTACTGGGGCATATGTATCAAGCTCCGAATGAAGGCTCGCCAGAAACAGCTGCTCTGAGCAGGTGGACAGACATCGCCGGAAATCAACCCGATCGAGTATGATCGGGTTGATTGACACCCCCCTGCTGGCGGCCTATTGGCCGCGAGTCTGCAGGGGGTGGCGTTGCACCAGCAGCTCTTGTGAGCTGCTGGTGCAATGCTGACTACGGCGAGCGTATTGCTCGCCGTATTCAGCGAGGTCTGTCGGACCTGATCCGCACTGTCGGATCAGGTCCGACAGACCTTGATAAATTGGGGCCACTGTCTCTAGTTCAATGTCTAAAGATGGTGGTTTTTCATTGCCTAGTATTAAATATTATAATTGGATTTCTATGATCAAATTTTGCAATTGATTGGCTTACTGAAGCAAACTATGTTCTTGCAAACTCTGCTGTCTGAAGACACGTGCACGGTCCTGAGCTCACCTAGGATTACTCTTTAATAAAGGATACTAAGAGTACTAAGCACAAATGGTAATATAAGTAAATTGGAAAGTTGTTTGAAATGTCATGTTCTATCCAATCAATTTAAGTTTAATTTTGACTTAACCGTCCTTTTAACAGTACATAAAACAATATCAAATTAACCCCCAACCTACACCAACCCAGATTATTAATCACCAGCAAGACTTTATACACAGATATTTTCTGTTACTTAAAGGGATAGGAAATTACACTTTCATGATTCAGATAGAATGTGAAATTGTATGACACTTCTAATTTCACTTCTATTATCAAATTTACTTTGTTCCCTCTGTATCCTTTGCTGAAAGGGATATGTACATATTCCCAGCGGCAGAAATGTACTACTGGGAGCTGATTGGGAGCTACACACATGGGCCTCTTGTCATTGGCTCACCCAATATGCTCAGCCAGCTCCCAGTAGTACAGTGCTGCTCTATAGCTGACTTTTCAGGAGTTAAACACTGTTCTTCTTAAAGATAAAACCAGGTTTCAGACCAATTATTCCATTCAGAAAAGCATTCCTTTTTAGAATATGCCAGTGCCTCTGAATAATATGTTTAATACCTGTTGATCCCTCGTTGTATGTAGAAATGAAATTTGCATTTCTTATCTTCAATAAACATTTCTTAGACAGATTGCTTCTTTCTCGAAATCTGGTTTAATCTTTAAAGGGACAGTCTAGGCCAAAATAAACTTTCATGATTCAGATAGAGCATGTAATTTTAAACAATTTTCCAATATACTTTTATCACCAATTTTTCTTTGTTCTCTTGGTATTCTTAGTTGAAAGCTTAACCTAGGAGGTTCATATGCTAATTTCTTAGACCTTGAAGCCCACCTCGTTCAGATTGCATTTTAACAGTTTTTCACCACTAGAGGGTGTTAGTTCACGTATTTCATATAGATAACACTGTGCTCGTGCACGTGAAGTTATCTGGGAGCAGGCACTGATTGGCTAGACTGCAAGTCTGTCAAAAGAACTGAAATAAAGGGGCAGTTTGCAGGTGCTTAGATACAAGATAATCACAGAGGTTAAAAGTATATTATTATAACTGTGTTGGTTATGCAAAACTGGGGAATGGGTAATAAAGGGATTATCTATCTTTTAAAACAATAAAAGTTCTGGTGTAGACTGTCCCTTTAAGAAGAACAGGAACTTAAAAACTATCCTTGCACCTAGTAAATTGAAAAAGATAGCACCAAAAAGAACATGGTTAGGGTAAAAGGGACAAATGTTTTTTTATAAATGCAATAGGTTCAATTGTATTGCCTGTGAACATATGTATAAAACATGTGAAATACAATCCCTATGTAATTGCAAGACTGACCATGTTGTGTATTTGCTACAGTGCAGTTGTGATCAACAGTACATAGGCCGCAAAACTAGGCCATGCAAAAAGAGATTACATGAACGTTACCAACATTAAAATAGTTTTGAAGTCCCATAACTTGTCCGAGCTCTATAGAATCAAGCATAACCAATATCCAAGTGAAAAAAATGTTGTCTCATGAACTTGAATAATAACAGATAAATGCCTAAACCACTGATCGCACCTCTCACAAAGTACGATCCGGAAAAAAATCAGTATAGGTGAGGGTGTGAGTGACACATCTAGGCTATCTGTACTGCAAACGGACTAGCCCAAATAATATATACTATTACTTCTCTATTAAAAAATAATGAAGATGCATTCGTTACTAGTCTATGTATACACATTCAATTAGCATTGAGAGCCCTAATGATCATCACACACTGGCTACGCAATCTGATATTCAATTAAAACACCTTCTAGTGAGTTAAAAATATATATATTCAAATTTATTAACACAACTTAGTGCATATATATAAGTTTAAAAACAGTAGTGCTGACACCGGTGTCTAGGTTTTAACACTTGATATGCATAATACGTTTCAATAATACATTTGAAAAAGCATTTATAAAATATGCTACAGCAGGAATATAAATTCCAATGGATATAAAAATGAATTAATTAAGCTGGATGTTATATACTAGTCAGGATTATCTAAATGGCCATATCTAAACTCAAATTAGGAGCGGTCATTGAAATTGTTCAGGAAACTTTTAGGCTTCTCAAGTTTATTAAGCCTAATCCTTGCTTGTACGTAAAGAAAGTTCCTTTGTTTTTTCAAAAAACACTTTCTTGTGTGATATAACTTGTATAATATAGAAAGTCCTTATACAGAGATCTTCAATATATGATTGAATCCTTTACTGTGCCGTTTTGCAAGAAGCAATATAGAAGTTTCTTGAGTACTATGTAGCAGCAGTGTGTGTAGCAATGTTGTACACTGCTGCCACATAGTACTCAAGAAAGGTCCACACGCCTAAGCCTACTTCAGTATACTGTCATAGAAAGTGGCTAAGTTTCAACAAAACAAGCTCCTTATTCACCGGACCAAGATCCTGGATTAGCTCCCATAACTGCAGCGTTGAAAATGTACTTAAGAACGAAGCGGTAGGAGTTTGAAGAAAACAAGTACATTAGAAAAGAGTGCGCGCTCTTAGAAATCACCAACGATTGGTTACAACATACGCGCATCATCTGAGCATAGAAGCGCGTAGGCTGGTGGAGGACGCCGAAGAAACAGTGAGTACACCCACATCACTGTAAACGCTATTGACTTAAAAGGTGAAACAGTTGCTGCAAGAATATAGCGACATTTGTGGCTTAACATATCTAATATCACGTTATACTGACATTGTAGCTATCTTTGCTGAATTGCATCTTCTATATTGCGTCTTGCAAAACGGCACAGTAAAGGATTCAATCATATATTGAAGATCTCTGTATAAGGACTTTCTATATTATAAAAGTTATATCACACGAGAACGTGTTTTTTGAAAAAACAAAGGAACTTTCTTTATGTACAAGCAAGGATTAGGCTTAAAGGGACATTAAACCCAAAACATTTCTTTCATGATTCAGATAGAAAATACAATTTTAAACAACATTCCAATTTACTTCTATCATCTAATTTGCTTCATTCTTTAGATAACTTTTGTTAAAGAAATAACAATGCACATGGGTGAGCCAATCACGAGGCATCTATCTGCACCCACCAATCAGAAGCTACTGAGCCTATCTAGATATGCTTTTCAGGAAAGAATATCAAGAGAATGAAGCAAATTAGATAATAAAAGTAAATTAGAAAGTTGTTTAAAATGGTATTATCCATCTGAATCATGAAAGAAAAAATTTGGGTTTAATGTCCCTTTAATAAACTTGAGAAACCTTAAAGTTTCCTGAACAATTTCAATGACCGCTCCTAATTTGAGTTTAGATATGGCCATTTAGATATTCCTGACTAGTATATAACATCCAGCTTAATTAATTCATTTTTATATCCATTGGAATTTATATTCCTGCTGTAGCATATTTTATAAATGTTTTTTCAAATGTATTATTGAAACGTATTATGCATATCAGGTGTTAAAACCTAGACACCGGTGTCAGCACTACTGTTTTTAAACTTATATATATGCACTAAGCTGTGTTAATAAATTTGAATATATATTTTTTAACTCACTAGAAGGTGTTTTAATTGAATATCAGATTGCGTAGCCAGTGTGTGATGATCATTAAGGCTCTCAATGCTAATTGAATGTGTATACATAGACTAGTAACGAATGCATCTTCATTATTTTTTAATAGAGAAGTAATAGTATATATTATTTGGGCTAGTCCATTTGCAGTACAGATAGCCTAGAGCCGTCACCCACACCCTCACATATAACCAAGATCCAAAATGCCTGAGGGGTACAGTTTTGGAACATGTCAAAACTGGAGACAGCGGGGGAGATATGGAACTTATTTTGAAACAGAAAGAGACCTACTGAATCCATACACTTAATAGTCTGGTCTCCTTGGTCTGAATAAAGACATAGATATTGCTGCTTTTCTATAAGAAGAGTCCTAATAATTCCTTTATATCTACTAGGTGCATATATTTATGTGGACATATTAGGATGTATATGGTTTTCTTTCTCATATATATATGATGGTTTGGATATGTGTATATACATCCCCATATACATATATGTAAGTGTAGTAATTAAAACTTTTATGGGGGAGAGTCTTACAATGTCGGGTAAATAATAATCTACTATAACAATATAATAATATAACATGTGTACAGTGATTATATAGCCCTAAACAAATTGTGATCCAATAACAAAAGAAGATGACCACCCAGCAGTAGTTGATTGGATTGCGAAGAGGCATCCATTAAGCAATAGGTTTTTGTACTGTATACATAAACATGCATTTGTACTTATTTGTTTTATATTAACTGTATCCTTAATTATTTCTTATAAATAGTAGTGTATATATTTTGTGTGAATTTTACATGAGGATTTTTTATACTGTATATAAATATATATATATTATATCTGTCGAAAAGGTTTTTAATTCCTTTTTATACTGCAATGGTTTTTAATATTGACTGAGTTACATCAACCATGGTACACACAGTACTAACATTGTTAGAATTGTAACTGGGTAAAGTAACTGTGTATATATGTGCAGAGGGGAATCACAGATACATTGTAGTATAAGTCAAAACATCTGCTATGTATGAATCATCGTTGCATGACTAAGAGACTGAACTGTATAGAAATACAGATGATTATGCACTATAGATATACAGATGACTATGCACTATAGATATACAGATGAATATGCACTATAGATATACAGATGACTATGCACTATAGACATACAGATGACTATGCACTATAGACATACAGATGACTATGCACTATAGATATACAGATGAATATGCACTATAGATATACAGATGACTATGCACTATAGACATACAGATGACTATGCACTATAGACATACAGATGAATATGCACTATAGATATACAGATGACTATGCACTATAGATATACAGATGACTATGCACTATAGATATAAAGATGAATATGCACTATAGATATACAGATGGAGATATTATACTTGATATCTGCCGATATAGTCTGTAAATGCTTGAGAGGTAATAATATCACGTGATCGTTGTGTGCACCAATGAGGGGAAGTCCACCCCCTGTGATGTATCAGCGCCATGTTTAAATAACGGGAGATCGGTAGTCTTTTTAACCTCTGATGAAGAAGCCGAAACAAATTAAAAATGCACCTTTGTACTGCTTAAAGTGAATGTAAATTTTGAAGCTTAAGTACCCGGTTTTTAAAAATTTGATTAAAAACAGGGGCACTTTAATTCATCAAAATTTATATTTCACTCGTGAAAAAATATTTACCTTTTAAACCTGACAGCCGCTCCAGCTTCCCCCGCTCATCGCAAGCCATTTCTGACGTCAGAAATGATGGATTGGTCATCCTCCAATCACGGCTTCCCCCAGGGGGAATCAGTGTCTGATTCAACGCCGTGATTGGAGGATGACCGATCCATCATTTTAGACCCAGAAAGAGGCTTTGCGATGGGCGGAGGAAGCTGGAGCGGCTGTCAAGTTTAAAAGGTAAATATTTTTTCACAAGAAGTGAAATGTAAATTTTAAAGAATTAAAGTGCCCCTGTTTTTAATTGAATTTTAAAAAACCGGGCACTTTAGCATCAAAAGTTACATTCACTTTAAGGAAAAGACGATAGAACTTTTACAGTTAATCTTAAACAGGCAGAAATACTCACTCTTGCCAGGTGCGCCTGGCATTCATTTAGAAGGACTGTCAGAACGCTAACACTTCTACCTATGCTTTATATTGGGAGTGTTTATGTGCTTTTATATACCTGATAATTGTTGAGGTTTTTAAATATGAGTGTGATAGTGTGTGATATGACATTATATTTTTGTTAAATAAATGATAATACACTTTCAGCTGTTTTCTCTGTCTTATGAGTGAGTGATTTGCAAACCATAGCTAAAGGGGCGTTTAAAGAAAGTTTCTCTCGCTGTGGCTCCCAGAGAGAGAGAGAGAGTCATTATCAATGCTGTTCTAACATCTGATGCAGTGAGGAGTATTGAGGATACGCTATACTTACCTCATATCGTTTGAGGTACAATCAAGTAAGTGGACAACCAAAAGGGGACAAAAGGAAAAAGAATTATAGAAAGAAAAACATTTTTAACTTTAAATCTACTTTTTGCTAACGATCAGCGTTTTGCATCTTTTGTGTGTGTGTGTGTATATATATATATATATAAAACCAAATAAGGGATTGCACTCACCGGGCTTCTTCAAAAAATCTAATTACTTTATTGGAACATTTTTGGGGATAATATCTCCTTCATCAGCATGACATATGTGAACACAAAACTCAATATATATAGTGTAAATACCACACCAAATCTCATACCTGCCTCTTGTGTCTGTGGCGCCAAACAATTGTGTTGGAATGCATACTTGCATTTCACTGTCCCGTGTAACCGGAAGTGTGATTACATCACTTAAATATAACATATACTATCTCATCATGAACAAAAATTGCCTATATCTCGGCTTAATACCTTTTGTGTACATATACTTGGGATAATAGCTGTATCTCCTATTTGGCTCTGATCACTATAAGGTGCGATTTCAATCATACGCTACCTATTTGTTTATGTTTGTAACCATGGTTACCAACTGCTCATGTGTTATTACAACGTATTGTGAGCTTATGCTTATTTCGGAGGGCCTGTCATGTACTAATCTGAGTAAGTGATATGTGTCAAAACCGTCTGCACCTGCAGACATGTGAAATTAATGTTGTGAAAAAGACGATGATTAAACTAAAACACTACAGCATCATGTCTTGCTTATTATTATGTTATACACAACTCATCATGTTATTCATACTTAGTGAATTTTCAAACCACCCTTTTATTCTGGTGTGATTGATCACTCCTGAACCCTCTTCATTACCCACTGGTCTTGCTAGTACACATAAAGTAATAGAATATGTAAAAAAAACAAAAAACTATTTACACTAAAAGACAAAAACACACAAAGACTATACTGTTTTCCGTCCTAGATTGAATATCACAGTTATATGCATGAAAATATTTTATTATATAAACAATTCAGAATCAAGATGGTGTTTCTCATCACCCTATATGCCTCAAATTACATTGATGCTGATACTTTCATGCATCCATACCACATATCCTCCCCTCAACCATAGAGAGAACCTTATAGGTGTACCCCTATATACATAGGATTCCCATTCTGTAAACCATCCCCAAAATTCACAAAACTCTACACAAACCCCCAGGATTACCCATAGTGTCGACTGTTCAGTCACTATTACAGCCAGTGGCCCAGTACATTGATGTCCTCCTTCAACCTGTTGTAAGGGACATTCGCTCCTTTATTCTTGATACAAATGATCTCATCAGACAACTTAAAGGTGTGCTTATTCAAAAAGATGACATTTTGGTTACCTTCGACGTTAATAGTTTATACACTATTATCCCGCACCAAGTAGGATTGACAGCAGTTAAAGACCAGGCATACAGTGGCCCTTCGGTTGATTTTTTTCTGACCCTTATAGATTTTTGTTTGCACAAAAATTATTTTCGATTTGAACAGAGTTTTTATTTACAAATTGCTGGCACCACGATGGGGTCGAGCATGGCCCCATCTTACGTGAACATTTTTATGTCACATTTTGAAAACCATTACCTTTGGGGTAAATGTGATGAGTCTACTATCTTCTATCGAAGATATAGACAATGTGTTCCTGATTTGGTGTGGGGGTCAGCAAAATCTCCAAGAGCATCTTCAAGGATGATCACACGTTTTGAAACAACATTATACAGCAAGCCCACAGATAGGAACTCTATCCTTAGGGCAGATAGCTGTCACCCTCCTGCACTCCTTAAAGGCATAGTCAGGTCGCAAATGATTAGGACAGTACGAAACAATTCAAATAAACGTACAGGGAACTTCCAGCTGTCCGGAGTGATGGACAAATTCCTTCAGAGGGGGTATAGTCCATGGTTGGGGATGGCGTTTTGGAGGAAGTATTGCTTCTCACCCAAGCTGACTTGATTGCAGAGAAGCCGAAGGAACCTGATAAAGACAAGCTCATTATGGCTACTACGTTTGCACCCAATACCACAAAAGCGGGCCGCATACTGAGAACACACTGGCCAGTGGTATTATCAGACCAGAAATTACATTTTACTAAGGACTTGGATAATATGGTGGGGTACCGAAGAGGGACCAACCTGTGGGACATGCTGGTTAGGACAGACCCTAAACAGAGTTATGTTATCAAAACCAAGGTGAACATAAAAGGATCCTACAGATGCCTAGGTTGCACTACGTGCAATGGGCTAATCAGTACCAAGACCATTCATCACCCTCACACTAACCAGAGTTTTACCATCAGCCATTCACTTACCTGCACTACCATGCATGTTGTTTACTTGTTGTTTTGCCCATGTTACAGCTTTTATGTGGGCAAAACAATAGGCACATTAAGGGAACGTATGGCAAATCACAGACGAGCAATCCGTCTGACCCTAGAAAAGGGGGAATCAGACCAACCGGTAGCGAAACATCCAGTATCATCCATAAAATACATTCTGATTGACCATATTCCCAGCCTTGACAGAGGAGGAGACAGGAACAAGACACTCCTAATACGTGAAGCCCAGTGGATATACAGACTGGGCACAGTCCACCCCAGAGGTCTCAATTCAGCACCAGACTTCAAATTACTGATATAGTTTATCAGAGTGTGGTACATAACAGGAGTGCAATCCCGTGTAATGGGGACTTAGTTGGGAATAAGTAATGGTGGTCCTACTATGTGGGGCCTCAGTTTCTTTGAGTACAAAACAGCATGCAGTATCTGGGCCAGTGTGTGCCCCGGATGGTGTGTGGATGTTCACCCAACAATGGGGGGTCACTCAACTATCCACACTCCTATTCAGTTAGGTTGTGGGACGGGGTAGCTATATTTATATATATATATATATATATATATATATACAGGGAGTGCAGAATTATTAGGCAAATGAGTATTTTGACCACATCATCCTCTTTATGCATGTTGTCTTACTCCAAGCTGTATAGGCTTGAAAGCCTACTACCAATTAAGCATATTAGGTGATGTGCATCTCTGTAATGAGAAGGGGTGTGGTCTAATGACATCAACACCCTATATCAGGTGTGCATAATTATTAGGCAACTTCCTTTCCTTTGGCAAAATGGTCAAAAGAAGGACTTGACAGGCTCAGAAAAGTCAAAAATAGTGAGATATCTTGCAGAGGGATGCAGCACTCTTAAAATTGCAAAGCTTCTGAAGCGTGATCATCGAACAATCAAGCGTTTCATTCAAAATAGTCAACAGGGTCGCAAGAAGCGTGTGGAAAAACCAAGGCGCAAAATAGCTGCCCATGAACTGAGAAAAGTCAAGCGTGCAGCTGCCAAGATGCCACTTGCCACCAGTTTGGCCATATTTCAGAGCTGCAACATCACTGGAGTGCCCAAAAGCACAAGGTGTGCAATACTCAGAGACATGGCCAAGGTAAGAAAGGCTGAAAGACAACCACCACTGAACAAGACACACAAGCTGAAACGTCAAGACTGGGCCAAGAAATATCTCAAGACTGATTTTTCTAAGGTTTTATGGACTGATGAAATGAGAGTGAGTCTTGATGGGCCAGATGGATGGGCCCGTGGCTGGATTGGTAAAGGGCAGAGAGCTCCAGTCCGACTCAGACGCCAGCAAGGTGGAGGGGGAGTACTGGTTTGGGCTGGTATCATCAAAGATGAGCTTGTGGGGCCTTTTCGGGTTGAGGATGGAGTCAAGCTCAACTCCCAGTCCTACTGCCAGTTTCTGCAAGACACCTTCTTCAAGCAGTGGTACAGGAAGAAGTTTGCATCCTTCAAGAAAAACATGATTTTCATGCAGGACAATGCTCCATCACACGCGTCCAAGTACTCCACAGCGTGGCTGGCAAGAAAGGCTATAAAAGAAGAAAATCTAATGACATGGCCTCCTTGTTCACCTGATCTGAACCCCATTGAGAACCTGTGGTCCATCATCAAATGTGAGATTTACAAGGAGGGAAAACAGTACACCTCTCTGAACAGTGTCTGGGAGGCTGTGGTTGCTGCTGCACGCAATGTTGATGGTGAACAGATCAAAACACTGACAGAATCCATGGATGGCAGGCTTTTGAGTGTCCTTGCAAAGAAAGGTGGCTATATTGGTCACTGATTTGTTTTTTGTTTTGTTTTTGAATGTCAGAAATGTATATTTGTGAATGTTGAGATGTTATATTGGTTTCACTGGTAAAAATAAATAATTGAAATGGGTATATATTTGTTTTTTGTTAAGTTGCCTAATAATTATGCACAGTAATAGTCACCTGCACACACAGATATCCCCCTAAAATAGCTATAACTAAAAACAAACTAAAAACTACTTCCAAAACTATTCAGCTTTGATATTAATGAGTTTTTTGGGTTCATTGAGAACATGGTTGTTGTTCAATAATAAAATTAATCCTCAAAAATACAACTTGCCTAATAATTCTGCACTCCCTGTATATATATATATTATATATATATATATATATATATATATATATATTATATATATACTGGCCTCATAATGTCCTTTGGAGATTAAGTCAGGGTACTACATACCAGGAGTGCATATTTTTGGGAATATATCGGTACAGGGGGAGGGTAAAACCACCCATAATGCCACTAACAGGGAGGTTAGTCACATAACACCCCAGCTACCATGATATGTCCCTTGAAAAAGGTCACTCAACGATTGTACCCATGTATGATTGTAAGAAGGCCGGTCGTAGGCTTCTGTCTATAGCCACATATATTTCTATAGTTCTATATATACATGTATAGCTCTTGGTATATATATATTTCTCTGTATATACATTGACATGCTCCTATGTATATAGGGGTACACCTATAAGGTTCTCTCTATGTTTGAGGGGAAGATATGTGGTATGGATGCTTGAAAGTATCAGCATCAATGTAATTTGAGGCATATAGGGTGATGAGAAGCACCCTCTTGATTCTGAATTATTTATATAATGAAATATTTCCATGCATATAACTGTGATATTCCATCTAGGACGGTAAACAGTATAGTTAATTTTTTTTTTTTTTACATATTCTATTACTTTATGTGTACTAGCATGACCAGTGGGTAATGAAGAGGGTTCAGGAGTGATCAATCACACCAGAATAAAAGGGTGGTTTGAAAATTCACTAAGTATGAATAACATGATGAGTTGTGTATAACATAATAATAAGCAAGACATGATGCTGTAGTGTTTTACTTTAATCATCGTCTTTTTCATAACATTAATTTCACATGTCTGCAGGTGCAGGTGGTTTTGACACATATCACTTACTCACATTAGTACATGACAGGCCCTCCGAAATAAGCAAAAGCTCACAATATGTTGTAATAACACATGGGCAGTTGGTAACCATGGTTACAAACATTAACAAATAGGTAGTGTATGATTGAAATCGCTCCTTATAGTGATCAGAGCCCAATAGGAGATACAGCTATTATCCCAAGTATATGTACACAAAAGGTATTAAGCCGAGATATAGGCAATTTTTGTTCATGATGAGATAGTATATGTTATACTGTATATCACGAGTGACACATTCCCGTCAGTGATGTAATCACACTTCCGGTTACACGGGACAGTGGAACGCAAGTATGCATTCCAACACAATTGTTTGGCGCCACAGACACAAGAGGCAGGTATGAGATTTGGTGTGGTATTTACACTATATATATTGAGTGTTGTGTTCACATATGTCATGCTGATGAAGGGGATATCATCCCCGAAAACGTTCCAATAAAGTAATTAGATTTTTTGAAGAAGTCCTGTGAGTGCAATCCTTTATTTGGTTATAGCTCTATATCATTGCACCCAGGCAGGTGACAACAGTTGGGTCGGTCTGAAGATTTGTACTATATATATATATATATATATATACTGTTTATATACACACTCACCGGTCACTTTATTAGGTACACCTTGACAGTACCGGGTTGGACCTTCTTTTGCCTTCAGAACTGCCTTAATTTTTCATGACATAGATTCATCAAGGTGTTGGAAACATTCCTCATAGATTTTGCTCCATATAGACATGATAGCATCAGGCAGTTGCTGCAGATTTGTCATCTGCACATCCATGCTATGAATCTCTTGTTCCACCACATCCCAAAGGTGCTCTATTGGATTGAGATCTGGTGACTGTGGAGGCCATTGGAATAAAGCAAACTCATTGTCAAGTTCAAGAAACCAGTTTGAGATGATTTGAGCTATGTGACATGGCGAATTATCCTGCTGTAAGTAGCCATCAGAAGATAGGTACACTGTAGTCATAAAGGGATGGGCATGATCAGCAACAATACTCAGGTAGACCGTGGCATTTAAACAATGCTCAATTGGTACTAAGGGGCCCAAAGTGTGCCAAGAAAATATCCCCCACACCATTACACCACCACCACCAGCCTGAACCACTGATACAAGGCAGGATAGATCCATGCTTTCAAGTTGTTTACATCAAACTCTGACCCTACCATCTGAAAGTCGCAGCTAAAATCAAGACTCATCAGACCAGGTAACGTTTTTTTTCAATCTTCTATTGTCCAAGTTTGGTGAGCCTGTGTGAATTGTGTGACAGATAGAGCTATACAGACCCGGTGTGGTCTTCTGCTGCTGTAGCCATCTGCTTCAAGGTTTGACGGGTTGTGCATTCAGAGATGGTATTCTGCAAATCTTGGTTGTAACGAGCGGTTATTTGAGTTACTGTTGCCTTTCTATAATCTCGAACCAGCCCATTCTCCTCTGACATCAACAAGGCCTTTTCGTCCACACAACTGCCGCTCACTGGATATTTTCTCTTTTTCGGGCCATTCTCTATAAACCCTAGAGATGTTTGTGCGTGAAAATTCCAGTAGATCAGCAGTTTTTTAAATACTCAACAACCATGCCATGTTCAAAGTCACTTAAATCCCATTTCTTCCCCATTCTGATGCTCGGTTTAAACTTTTGTTGAGCAAGTCGTCTTCACCACGTCTAGATTCCTAAATGCATTGAGTTGCTTCCATGTGATTGGCTGATTAGCAATTTGTGTTACAAAGCAGTTGAACAGGTGTATCTAATAAATTGGCCGATGAGTGTATGCATACAGTAATGGTCAAAAATGTTGGCACCCCTGCATTTCTGTCAGATAATGCACCACTTCACCAAGAAATTGTTGCAATTACAAATGTTTAGGCATTCTCATGTTTATTTCTTTTGTTTGTATTGGTATGACACAAATAAGGAGAGAGAGAAAAGCAAAATCTGACATATTCCATGCAAAACACCATAGATAAAATAGATAGAAAGATACAAATAGAAATAGGAAAAAAGATACAGATATTAAGTGGCAGAGAGACACACATAGAGAAATAAAGAGAGAAAGAGATAGATACAGAGATAAAGATAGATGTGGATAGAGCTATACAGATACACAGAGAGAGAGAGAAAGATAAAGAGATAAATACAGAAATAGGGATAAATATAAAGATAGATTCAGAGAGATAGATACAGAGATAAAGATAGCGGTAGAGAGATAGATACAGATAGAGAGAAAGAAAGAGAGACTGATTGATTATGATTTTCTTTTTTAGAAAATACAGTATAATAAAAGACAACAAAAAAAAACAAATAGAGATATATATATTAAAAAAAAACATAAAATGAGAGTGACAGAGATATGAATATATATTAAAAAAAAATTTATTAAGTAAATAGAATAATTTTTTTGGAATATAGAAATCTAAAATAAAATATCTCAAAATTTAAAAAAAAATTGTCAAATGAAGAAATACTACCAAAAAAACTATCTAAATAAGTTTTAACTTAAAACTTAAAAATTATTATTAAAAATAATACATATAAATGTAAACTTTTTCTCAAAATCAGTTCATGTGATATACTTAGATTTTGCAAAGGTGTTTGATACAGTGCCACACGAGAGATTAATGCACAAAATTAAGGGACTGGGAATAGCTAAAAATGTTAGCTCATGGATAAATAACTGGATAAAAGATAGGGAGCAATGAGTAGTAGTGAATGGATCATACTCAGATTTGACATAGGTAATCAGTGGAGTCCCCCAGGGATCAATACTGGGCCCTGTTCTTTATAATATTTTTATTAATGACGTATGATGTCGTATCTATCAGGTAGTGTAAGGGTTACGGCCGCTTCACAGTGACAGAGCAAACTCCAAGTGTAACGCACCGCAAACAACCGCAAACAGTCCATTTGCACAACCACGAGATAGATAGATTTGATAGAGAGATACATAGATTACATAGCTCAATAGATGCAATATACATATGATCGATACAAATTACATAGATCAATAGATGCAATATACATTTGATAGATACGAATTACATAGATCAATAGATGCAATATCCATTTGATAGATACGAATGTTATCGATCCAAAGATGCAATATACATTTGATAGATAGGAATTACATCAACCAAAATATGTAATATACATTTTATTGATCCGAATTACATCGATCAATAGATGCAATCTACATTTGATAGATACGTTTGATAGTTCGATCGATTTGATAGATAAATAAATAGATTTGAAATATATATAATTTCCCTGACAGAGTATAACAATAAGACATGCGGTCTGTGACCCATGGTGTGTTAAGTAGTACTATTCTTAGCAGTTTACTACAACCTGTTACTCCCCCTATCGGGGGAGGTCTATATGGCCTTCATTTTTGGAACCGGGAGATGGAAGAAGATGATTGGTCTGTCCTCCTACTTCAAATTTGTCAAAAACACAAGTGGCTGTCTGAAAACAGTCCGGACACAAGATAGATAGATAGATAGATAGATAGGATAGATAGATATACATAGATTGATAGTTAGATAGAATCGATAGAAGAGAAATAGATAGATTTGTTAGTTATATAATTACCCTGAGAAAGTATAATAATTAAACATGCGGTCTTGGACCCATGTTAACTAGGTTGTGTTAAGTAGTACTATTCTTAGCACTTTCAGCCCTGTAACTCCTCCTATCGGTGGAGGTCTATATGGCGTGTATGATTACCCTGACAAAGTATAACAACAAGACACGCGGTCTGGGACCCATGGTAATTAGTAGGGATGCACCGATACCGATACTAGTATCGGTATCGGTACCGATACCAAGTATTTGCATGAGTACTTGTACTCGTGCAAATGCACCGATACTTAAACCGATACCTCCACTTCCTACCCATATGCTATCTTGTGGCGTTTTTTCAAACTGCATGTTCCCATTTCATTTTAAACTGGAGAGGAGACTAAACTAAAAATTGTTTACTACTGTTCTGCTAATACAAATTGCTGTTATTTGTATTATTGTAGGAGAGATCACTGTACCTCGTTCAGACAAACCCCTGAAGTACTGGGCAGTTAATAAACAGATTTCCAGCTCTGGCTAAAATGGCCCAAAAATATCTTTCTGCCCCATGCAGTAGTGTGGAAAGTGAAAGACTGTTCAGCTTAGAATCAAACCTCCATACAAATGTCAGATTGATGTTATTTAACAGCCCTACAACCCAATTGTATCACCCCTTTAAATTTAATATTTTATTGTAATATTTTTTATTTATAAACATGTTCAGTGAACTTTGTGACAAATAAAACTTTTATTATTTCATAATGTATTTTGAATTACAGTCCTTTATAATTATAAAGAAGGAATCTTAAATAATTAGTCTGTATTGTGTTTGGTAAACTGTCGGTAATTGGTATCGGCGAGTATTTGAAAACGAGTATCGGTACTTGTACTCGGTCATAAAAAAATGGTATCGGTGCAACCCTAGTAATTAGGTTGTGTTAAGTAAAACTTTTCTTAGCACTTTAATCCCTCTTACTCCCCCTTTCGGTGGAGTTCTATATGGCCTGCATGATTACCCTGACAAAGTATAACAGCAAAACATCTGGTCTGGGACCCATGGTAACTAGGTTGTGTTAAGCAGTACTATTCTTAGAACTGTAATCCCTGTTACTCCCCCTATCAAGGGAGGTCTTTATGGCCTGCATGATTACCCTGACAAAGTATAATAAGAAAACAAGCGGTCATGGACCCATGGTAACTAGGTTGTGTTAAGTAGTACTATTCTTAGCACTTTAATCCCTGTTACTCCCCCTATCGGGGGAGGTCTATATGGCGTGCCAGATTATCCTGGCAAAATATAACAACAAGACATGCGGTCTGTGAACCACAGTTAACTAGGTTGTGTTGATTTTTACTATTCTTAGCACTTTAATCCCTGTTCCTCCCCCTATTGGGGGCGGTCTATATGGTCTGGCTGATTATCCTGGCAAAATCTAATAACAAGACATGCGGTCTGGGAACCACTGTTAATGTTAACTAGGTTGTGTTAAATTGTACTATTCTTTGCACTTGAACCTCTGTTACTTCCCCTATCAAGGGCGGTCTATATGGCCTGCATGATTACCCTGACAAAGTAGAACAACAAAACATGTGGTCTGGGACCCATGGTGGTACTGGTATAACTAGGTTTTCTTAAGTATTACTATTCTTCGCAGTTTAATCCCTGTGATTGGTCTGTCCTCCTACTTCAAATTTGTCCAAAACACAAGTGGCTGTCTCCAAACAGTCTGGATAGAAGATAGATAGATAGGATAGATAGATATACATAGATTGATAGTTAGATAGAATTGATAGAAGAGAATTAGATCGATTTGTTAAATATATAACTACCCTGACAAAGTATAATAATTAAACATGCGTTCTGGGACCCATGGTAACTCGGTTGTGTAAAGTAGTACTATTCTTAGCACTTTCATCCCTGTAACTCCTCCTATCGGGGGAGGTCTAAATGGCCTGCATTATTACCCTGACAAAGTATAACAACAAGACACGCAGTCTGTGACCCATGGTAACTAGGTTGTGTTAAGTAGTACTTTTCAAAGCACTTTAATCCCTGTTACTCCCCCTATCGGGGGAGGTCTATATGGCCTGCATGATTACCCTGACAAACTATAATAACAAAACAAGCGGTCTGGGACCCATGGTGGTTCTGGTATAACTAGGTTTTCTTAAGTATTACTATTCTTCCCAGTTTAATCCCTGTGATTGGTCTGTCCTCCTACTTCAAATTTGTCCAAAACACAAGTGGCTGTCTGAAAATAGTCCGGACAGAAGATAGATAGGATAGATAGATATACATAGATTGATAGTTAGATAGAATTGACAGAAGAGAAATAGATAGATTTGTTAGATATATAATTACCCTGACAAAGTATAATAATTAAACATGCGGTCTGGGACCCATGGTAACTAGGTTGTGTTAAGTAGTACTATTCTTAGCACTTTCAGATACACACAGGCCTGATAGAAAATACAATTAGATTACACTAGCAAAATTATTTAAAGTTTTTTTTGGGGGGGAATTTAAAAAAAGGTTAAACACATATGAGTCGTGGCTGATAGACTAGGGAGGGCAGCAATTAAACACAGTATGCTCTGTAAGTCAGCAAAACACACAGGCCTGATAGAAAATGATATTAGATTACACTAACAAAATCATTTAAAAGTTTTTTTTTTATATTTAAAATAAGGTGAAGCAGATATGAGTGGTGGCTGGCACAGAGCAATTAACCAAAAGACTGAAAAAAACTTAAGGATATGCTGTGTGAGCCTGACACACAGGCCTGATAGAAAATGAAATTAGATTACACTAGCAAAATGATTTAAAAGTTTTTTTTAAAATTTAAAATAATGTTATAAGCGGATATGACCACTGGTGGCTGGCACAGAGCAATGAACCAGAGTATATGCTGTGTGACACAGGCCTGATAGAAAATGAAAATAAATTACACTAGCAAAATAATTTCAAATTTTTGTTGGTTAAATTTAAACTAATGTTAAGCAGATATCAGTGGTGGCAGTAATCACAGCATATGCTGTGAGCCTTACACACAGGCTGAAAGCCAGGCAAATGCTAATAAAAATACTAAGAAAAAAAAAACAAAAACGGGTGAAGTTATAGCCCTAAAAAGGGATTTTTGGGGTGCTGTCCTTGCAGCAGAGATGAGATGAGTCCTTCAGGACTGTAGTGGACACTAAATACACTAGCCTAGCTATCTATTTCCATATAATGTCAGCAGCAGCAACACAAAACGTCCTCTCACTAAGAAAGCAACGTCGTAATGACTCTAAAATGGCTGCTGCCCAGTAGCTGGGAGGGTCTGTGAGGGAGTGTCTGATGCTGATTGGCTCTAATGTGTCAGAAGGCTGTGACATACAGGGTCAAAGTTTCCTCAATGATGACACATAGGGGGCGGATTGAACATCGCATGTGTTCGCCCGCAGCGGCGAACGCAAACAAGCTGAGTTCGCTGTGAACCGTTCGCGGGCGAACAGTTCGGGACAACACTACACAGCAGCATAAGTTAAAATATTTCCAACTGCCTTTTTTTCCAAAATGTGGCTGGCTATCTCAGATTTTGTATTGAAATGTTGGCTCCTGTAACTCATTTTAACACCTTTTCCAACAGAGAGGAACATATGGTCAGATAGGTGCATCTCAAAAATTACAATAGTTTTCTATAAAAAAAAATTTATCAACTAATTTTTGCAGTATTCTTCATTTAAAATATCTTCCTCTGATGATGGCGAGGATTCTGATTCCTAAACATAGGAAATGTCTTTATCATCAATTGGAACACAGATGTTGGATTCATTTAAGTTCATGGTGGCATTCGTCTCAAACTAATTTCGTTCAAAATTTTTGTTTCCAACTAAAATTTTCGTTTTGAGTTACATTTTCAGATTCTTGTCATTTGTCTTTATCTGAAGCTGTAATCAGTTATATTACTATTCATTCTGTCATTCTATGTTATTCTTAAAGGGACAGGAAACCCCCAAAACATTTTCATTCATGATTCAGAAAGAACATACAAGCTTAAATAACTTTAAAATTTTCTTTTATTATAAAATATGCTTTATTCTCTTATTATCCTTTGCCAAATGAATAGCATTGCACTACTGGCTGCTAGCTGAACAGATCTTAGCAATCGCAAGAGACAAATGTGTGCAGGCACCAATCGGCAGATAGTTCCCACTGGTGTAGGATATGTTCCTATTAATTTTCAACAATAGATACCAAGAGAACAAAGCACATTTAAAAATAGAAGTGATTTTAACAGTGTCTTAAAATTGTATGCTCTGATAATTCACTTATTACCCATTACCCAGTTTTGCAGAGTGAACATAGTTTTTTTATACACTATTTACTTGCATTTTAGCCAATTACTCATAAATAACTCCACAGGCGTGAGGACAATGTTATCTATGTGGCCCACGTGAACAAGAAGTCTCCTGTTGTGAAATGCAAATAAAAAAGCATGGGATAAGAGGCTATCTGTATTGGCTTAGAAACAGGCAGAGATTTAGAGGTTTAAATGTTATCAAGTATATTTATATAACAATGTTGGTTGTGCAAACCTGGGGAATAGGTAGTAAAGGTGTTATTTATCTTTTTAATTTTGGTATAGACTGTCCTTTTAAAGGTACAGTAACTAACTAGTAAACTTACTATATTGAAAGTGTCTTCTTAAAGGGACATGAAACTTTGTTTCATTTATGAATCAGATAGAGAATACACTTTTAAACAACTTTCAAATTTACTTATTTTATCTAATTTTCTTCTTTTTTTTGGAATCCTTTCTTGAAATGCATACCTACAGGTAGGCTGAGGCTCAGAAGCAGCAAGGGAGCTAGCAGATTATTGGTGGTTTCAAATATATACCACTTCTCATTGGCTTTTAAAAATGTGTTCCGATAGCTCCCTCCAAGTACTACATTGCTGCACCTTTAACAAAGGATACTAATGAAGAAAAATTGACGATAGAAATAAAATGAAAAGTTGCTTACAAACGTATGCTCTGGTTGCACTTGTATTTCTCATAACCTTCTCCACTGGCCAGTACACAGTCACATACTGTCCATACACACTCATTTGCCATACCGCACATACTTGTAGTTTGAATTAGTGCAATGTGGTGTTATTCATGCAGTGTCAACTATTTTATTGTGACCACTCAATTCCATATTACCACACATACTTGTCATCAGTTGAATTAGTGGTTTTACTCTTACATTGTTAGTAACATCATAGTATTGCATCAACCAACAACCATTTTTATTCGCCGCACACACACTCTCACATGCCCAATTTAATTTAAAAAAATAATTAACAAGTTTGTTCCATAGCTAAGTGGCTTCTTGCTTTGCAATATAAGTTTTCTCATACTTTTCCAGTTGTTTACAGCAACAACTATAATCACACCAAGAAGGGCCCTGCCCCATCAAAATAGAGCCATAGACCCCATCCTTCCCCAGCTACCACAGGAGCCATAAGAACATAAGTGGCTGGCAGTCTGTTTTGATAATTTGGGTCATGACTTTTGGCCAGTGTTACACAAACATTATGTGTGACTGACCCACTTGCTTTGCTGCTACTGTGACAAATCTACCAGATGTGTCTGTCCATAGCCTCCTCCAGTTCTTCCACATATCTGAGACTCTGAGCAATCTGCAATAAGATACAAAAATTCTGCTTCCCTCCCTCCCCTTAAAAATGCTGGTTGGCTAGAAAAACATCACAGGCTTCCACTGACAGGCTGAGAGAAACTGTCAATCTATTCTGATTTTTCTTTGCGGTTAGCATTTATTGGATTATGCCTACTGGAATCATAAAACAGCATACACCAACAGTTTTGATTTTTTTTCTGGTTTTCATTTTAAGTAATTTTGGTTTTAAGTAAAGCAAACAATAAAATGGAAATGCCATTTTCATTCTTTTCTTTAATTCTTCCAAAAACAAATGCACATGTCTATTATTCAATGAATGTAAACCAGGAACCCTTGATGTTTTCTAACAAACCAGCATTCTCAGGGGGAGGGAGGGAAATAAAAGGGTGATTTTTTAATTATTGCTGAGTGCTCATAAGCTCAGATCTGTGTTATATATTGAACAAAATAAGGAGATTGTCATCAAACCAGCCGACAAAGGGATAGTGATTCTTAATAAAGAGGACTATTCTCAGGAATCTATGAGAATTCTAAGGGATAAGGAAACTTATGAGTTGTTAAGAAAGAATCCCACAGACGAATATAAGAGAGTACTTGATAACATACTTTTAGAGGCAAATAACATGGGTAATATTAATAACAAAGAATATAATTATTTAATAAACAAACATCCTAAAATACCAGTGTTTTATTATTTGCCAAAAATCCACAAAAGTTTGGAAAACCCTCCGGGGAGACCAATAATATCGGGTATAGGCTCTCTGACTAGCAACTTATCTGAATACATTGATAAGAATTTACAGACTCATGTAAGATCCCTACCATCCTTTCTGAGGGACTCTACAGAAGTTTTAAATATTTGAAAAAATATGGAATGGAATGACCAGTATATATTGATAACTAGTGATGTAATATCGCTTTATACCTGCATACCACAGAGAACATTCATATTGGATGGAATAGATCATATATTGAGACATAATTACTTTAACTGTGAGGGCAAATTCTATCGTCAAATATGTGGAACAGCTATGGGGACCAGGTTCGTGCCTAGCTATGCTAATTTATACATAGGAAGATGGGAATCCCTATTTTGGGACTCATGCCCAGCTAACGTGGACCTGGTCCTCTATAAGAGATATATTGTTTATTTGCTGGTGTGGAAAGGTAGCCTTGAGGATTTGACACATACATTAGATGTTATGATACAGGTACAAGGCTAGCGGCCGCTCCAAACTCTCAGGCCGGCTCGATCAGGTAGTGTAAGGGTTACGCCTGCTTCACAGTGACAGGCCAAACTCCCCATTTAACGCACCGCAAACAACCGCAAACAGTCCATTTGCACAACCACGAGATAGATAGATTTGATAGATACATAGATTAGATAGATAGATCAATAGATGCAATATACATTTGATAGAAAGATTTGATAGATAAATAGATAGATTTGATAGATATATATAATTTCCCAGACAGAGAATTACAAGACGTGCGGTCTGGGACCCATGGTAAGGTTCCCAGAGGCAGTTGCGGCGCCAGGGGACGTGTATATGGCATGGATTTTAGGAACCGGGAGATGGAAAAAGATGCTTGGTCGGTCCTCCTACTTCAAATTTGGGGCACTGCGCGTGCAATCTACTGTGGCACCAGATATGAGTGGTGTGTTAAGTAGTACTATTCTGATCAGTTTAATACCTGTTACTCCACCTATCGGTGGAGGTGTATATGGCATGGATTTAAGGAACCGGGAGATGGAAAAAGATGCTTGGTCGGTCCTCCTACTTCAAATTTGGCCGAAACACAAGTGGCTGTCACAAAACAGTCCGGCCACGAGATAGATAAATTTGATAGATAGATACATAGATTACATAGATCAATAGATGCAATATACATTTGATAGATACGATAGATATTTACATAGATTTGATAGATAAATAGATAGATTTGATAGATATATAATTTCCCAGACAGAGAATTACAAGACGTGCGGTCTGTGACCCATGGTAAGGTTCCCAGAGGCAGTTGCGGCACCAGGGGAGATGTATATGGCATGGATTTTAGGAACCGGGAGATGGAAAAAGATGCTTGGTTGGTCCTCCTACTTCAAATTTGGCCGAAACACAAGTGGCTGTCACAAAACAGTCCGGCCACGAGATAGATAGATTTGATAGATAGATACATAGATCAATAGATGCAATATACATTTGATAGATACGATTGATAGTTAGATAGATTTGATAGATAAATAGATAGATTTGATAGATATATAATTTCCCAGACAGAGAATTACAAGACGTGCGGTCTGGGACCCATGGTAAGGTTCCCAGAGGCAGTTGCGGCACCAGGGGAGATGTATATGGCATGGATTTTAGGAACTGGGAGATGGAAAAAGATGCTTGGTCGGTCCTCCTACTTCAAATTTGGGGCACTGCGCGTGCAATCGTGGCCGGACTTTTAGCCGACGGACATTTGGCCGACGGACATTTGGCCGAAACACAAGTGGCTGTCACAAAACAGTCCGGCCACGAGATAGATAGATTTGATAGATAGATACATAGATTACATAAATCAATAGATGCAATATACATTTGATAGATACGATAGATATTTACATAGATTTGATAGATAAATAGATAGATTTGATAGATATATAATTTCCCAGACAGAGAATTACAAGACGTGCGGTCTGGGACCCATGGTAAGGTTCCCAGAGGCAGTTGCGGCACCAGGGGAGATGTATATGGCATGGATTTTAGGAACCGGGAGATGGAAAAAGATGCTTGGTCGGTCCTCCTACTTCAAATTTGGGGTACTGCACGTGCAATCGTGGCCGGACTTTTAGCCGACGGACATTTGGCCGAAACACAAGTGGCTGTCACAAAACAGTCCGGCCACGAGATAGATAGATTTGATAGATAGATACATAGATTACATAGATCAATAGATGCAATATACATTTGATAGATACGATTGATAGTTAGATAGATTTGATAGATAAATAGATAGATTTGATAGATACATAATTTCCCAGACAGAGAATTACAAGACGTGCGGTCTGTGACCCATGGTAAGGTTCCCAGAGGCAGTTGCGGTGCCAGGGGACGTGTATATGGCATGGATTTTAGGAACCGGGAGATGGAAAAAGATGCTTGGTCGGTCCTCCTACTTCAAATTTGGCCGAAACACAAGTGGCTGTCACAAAACAGTCCGGCCACGAGATAGATAGATTTGATAGATAGATACATAGATTACATAAATCAATAGATGTAATATACATTTGATAGATACGATAGATATTTACATAGATTTGATAGATAAATAGATAGATTTGATAGATATATAATTTCCCAGACAGAGAATTACAAGACGTGCGGTCTGTGACCCATGGTAAGGTTCCCAGAGGCAGTTGCGGTGCCAGGGGACGTGTATATGGCATGGATTTTAGGAACCGGGAGATGGAAAAAGATGCTTGGTCGGTCCTCCTACTTCAAATTTGGGGCACTGCGCGTGCAATCGTGGCCGGACTTTTAGCCAACGGACATTTGGCCGAAACACAAGTTTCATTTTTTTTTTTAAATGTACACTTACACTACTATTAAACAATATATGAGTGATGGCACTGGGCAAGTGGGCACAGTATACGCTGTGAGCCTGACACAAAAAAGCAGACTGATGTTTCACAGTCCAAAAAGTTTTTATTTTTTTAAATGTACACTTACACTACTATTAAACAAGATATGAGTGGTGCCACTGGGCAAGTGGGCACAGTATACGCTGTGAGCCTGGCACACATGCTGGCAGGCAGGCAACTGCAATTAGATTATAGTAGCAGACTGATGTTTCACAGTTAAAAAAGTTTTTTTTTTTTAAATTTACACTACTGTTACAACAGATATGAGTGGTGGCACTGGGCAAGTGGCCCGGGCACACACGTGGGCAGGCAGGCAAATGCAATTAGAATTACAATAGCAGACTGATGTTTCACAGTCAAAAAAGTTTTTTTTTTTTAAATTATTTACACTACTGTTACACCAGATATGAGTGGTGGCACTAGTTGGCAAGTGGGCCTGGCACACACGCTGGCAGGCAACTGCAATTAGATTACGCTAGCAGACCGATGTTTCACAGTCAAAAAAGTTTGTTTTTTTTAAATTTACACTACTGTTACAACAGATATGAGTGGTGGCACTAGTTGGCAAGTGGGACTGGCACACACGCTGGCAGGCAACTGCAATTAGATTACAGTAGCAGACTGATGTTTCACAGTCAAAAAAGTATATATTTTTAAAAATGTACACTAATGTTACAACAGATATGAGTGGTGGCACTAGTTGGCAAGTGGGCCTGGCACACACGCTGGCAGGCAGGCAACTGCAATTAGATTACACTAGCAGACTGATGTTTCACAGTCAAAAAAGGTTTTTTTTTTAAATTTACACTACTGTTACAACAGATATGAGTGGTGGCACTAGTTGGCAAGTGGGCCTGGCAAACACGCTGGCAGGCAGGCAACTGCAATTAGATTACACTAGCAGACTGATGTTTCACAGTCAAAAAAGTTTTTTTTTTTTTAAATTTACACTACTGTTACAACAGATATGAGTGGTGGCACTAGTTGGCAAGTGGGCCTGGCACACACACTGGCAGGCAGGCAGGCAACTGCAATTAGATTACACTAGCAGACTGATGTTTCACAGTCAAAAAAGTTTGTTTTTTTTAAATTTACACTACTGTTACAACAGATATGAGTGGTGGCACTAGTTGGCAAGTGGGCCTGGCACACACACTGGCAGGCAGGCAGGCAACTGCAATTAGATTACACTAGCAGACTGATGTTTCACAGTCAAAAAAGTTTTTTTTTTTTTAAATTTACACTACTGTTACAACAGATATGAGTGGTAGCACTTAGCAAGTGGGCCTGGCACACACGCTGGCAGGCAGGCAACTGCAATTAGATTACACTAGCAGACTGATGTTTCACAGTCAAAAAAGTTTTTTTAAAAAAATTTTACACTACTGTTACAACAGATATGAGTGGTGGCACTAGTTGGCAAGTGGGCCTGGCACACACGCTGGCAGGCAGGCAGGCAACTGCAATTAGATTACACTAGCAGACTGATGTTTCACAGTCAAAAAAGTTTTTTTTACAAAATTGACACTACTGTTACAACAGATATGAGTGGTGGCACTTAGCAAGTGGGCCTGGCAAACACGCTGGCAGGCAACTGCAATTAGATTACACTAGCAGACTGATGTTTCACAGTCAAAAAAGTTTTTTTTTAAAAAAATTACACTACTGTTACAACAGATATGAGTGGTGGCACTTAGCAAGTGGGCCTGGCACACACGCTGGCAGGCAGGCAACTGCAATTAGATTACACTAGCAGACTGATGTTTCACAGTCAAAAAAGTTTTTTTTTTTTAAATTTACACTACTGTTACAACAGATATGAGTGGTGGCACTAGTTGGCAAGTGGGCCTGGCACACACGCTGGCAGGCAGGCAACTGCAATTAGATCACACTAGCAGACTGATGTTTCACAGTCAAAAAAGTTTTTTTTTAAAAAAAATTTACACTACTGTTACAACAGATATGAGTGGTGGCACTAGTTGGCAAGTGGGCCTGGCACACACGCTGGCAGGCAGGCAACTGCAATTAGATTACACTAGCAGACTGATGTTTCACAGTCAAAAAAGTTTTTTTTTTTTTAATTTACACTACTGTTACAACAGATATGAGTGGTGGCACTTAGCAAGTGGGCCTGGCACACATGCTGGCAGGCAACTGCAATTAGATTACACTAGCAGACTGATGTTTCACAGTCAAAAAAGTTTTTTTAAAAAAAATTTACACTACTGTTACAACAGATATGAGTGGAGGCACTAGTTGGCAAGTGGGCCTGGCACACACGCTGGCAGGCAGGCAACTGCAATTAGATCACACTAGCAGACTGATGTTTCACAGTCAAAAAAGTTTTTTGAAAAAAAATTTACACTACTGTTAAAACAGATATAAGTGGTGGCACTAGTTGGAAAGTGGGCCTGGCACACACACTGGCAGGCAGGCAACTGCTATTAGATTACACTAGCAGACTGATGTTTCACAGTCAAAAAAGTTTTTGTTTTTTTAAATTTACACTACTGTTACAACAGATATGAGTGGTGGCACAGTATATGCTGTGAGCCTGGCACACACGCTGGCAGGCAGGCAGGCAACTGCTATTAGATTACACTAGCGGACTGATGTTTCACAGTCAAAAAAGTTATTTTTTTTTAAATTTACACTACTGTTACAACAGATATGAGTGGTGGCACTAGTTGGCAAGTGGGCCTGGCACACACGCTGGCAGGCAGGCAACTGCAATTAGATTACATTAGCAGACTGATGTTTCACAGTCAAAAAAGTTTTTTAAAAAAATTTACACTACTGTTACAACAGATATGAGTGGTGGCACTAGTTGGCAAGTGGGCCTGGCACACACACTGGCAGGCAACTGCAATTAGATTACACTAGCAGACTGATGTTTCACAGTCAAAAAAGTTTTTTTTTTTTAAATTTACACTACTGTTACAACAGATATGAGTGGTGGCACTAGTTGGCAAGTGGGCCTGGCACACACGCTGGCAGGCAGGCAGGCAGGCAACTGCAATTAGATTACACTAGCAGACTGATGTTTCACAGTCAAAAAAGTTTTTTTTTTTAAATTTACACTACTGTTACAACAGATATGAGTGGTGGCACTTAGCAAGTGGGCCGGGCACACACGCTGGCAGGAAGGCAACTGCAATTAGATTACACTAGCAGACTGATGTTTCACAGTCAAAAAAGTATTTTTTTAAAAATTTATACTACTGTTACAACAGATATGAGTGGTGGCACTAGTTGGCAAGTGGGCCTGGCACACACGCTGGCAGGCAGGCAACTGCAATTAGATTACACTAGCAGACTGATGTTTCACAGTCAAAAAAGTTTTTTTTTTACAAAATTTACACTACTGTTACAACAGATATGAGTGGTGGCACTGCAGGCAGACAACTGCAATTAGATTACACTAGCAGACTGATGTATCACAGTCAAAATTACACAGGTAAAAAAAAAAAAAAAAGATGTTCTACCCTAAAAAGGGCTTTTTCGGGTGCTGTACTTACAGCAGAGATCAGATGAGTCCTTCAGGACTGTAGTGGACACTGAATACACTAGCCTAGCTATCAATTTCCCTATAAAATCATCAGCAGCTACACTATCCCTCCTCTCACTAAGAATGCAGGATCAGAATGAATCTAAAATGGCTGCTGTCCAGGAGCTGGGAGGGTCTGGGAGGGAGTGTCTGCTGCTGATTGGCTGGAATGTGTCTGCAGACTGTGAGATACAGGGTCAAAGTTTACTCAATAATGACGAATAGGGGGCGGATCGAACATCGCATATGTTCGCCCGCCTCGGCAAACGCGAGCATGCTATGTTCGCCGGGAACTATTCACCGGCGAACTATTCGCGACATCACTAGTTATGTATATATATATATATACTACTTAGAAGACAGAGCTCATAAATATAAAATGAACCAAAGCAGAACTAGGGCCACACCGGATATTTAAACCCACACTATGAATGCAACAGTGATACCCTCATCAAGTGTGCTTAAACATATATTGATTTATTAAAAATACAAAGCCATAAACAGGAGCAGATGACGGTTCAGTACACAAAAGATAATAAACAATTTTCACCCAAAGATATATTAGCATGCTATATATGAACCGGCTATTGAAAAGTCCACCTGTATATCCGGGCACATAGTGTTAACAACACGCTCCGGTTAAAAGTGAACAAAATTACCGTCCTTTATGCTCTTAGGTGCAGGTGTTTGTCCGGTACCGGACTTGGTTATACCTTAGAGAGTCAATTATTGACAGTAACTCAATGCCAAATTCCTCTTTGCTTTCCTTCACTTGAACAATATCACTACGGGTACCTTCCAAATATGGACTTTTCAATAGCCGGTTCATATATATGCTAGCATGCTAATATATCTTTGGGTGAAAATTGTTTATTTTCTTTTGTGTTGAACCGTCATCTGCTCCTGTTTATGGCTTTGTATTTTTTTTTTATTTTTTTTTTTAAATTCTTTTTTATTAAAGAAGCACAGGTACAAAAGATTAGAAGTAAACAGTTACAAAATGGGGATATATCGACATTACAGTACATATTTTGCAGTAGTTTCTACATGTTGGATATCAGTACATCATTAGCAATACACTTGAGTTTGATAAGAACAAGAATAAGTGATGATTTCTATGCACATTACAAACTGATCCCAAGAGTGATTGACTAGGATACTTGCCACTCTTAAGTACAGTAATAGATTTATCAGGACTAATTGGGTACCACTTCTTGTTAATCCTGTGTCTCTTAATTTTATAACAACCACATAATAAAACAAAACAAAAACAACACACATACCAAAACAAATACAAAAACAGATAAAAAAAAAATGACCACATCGTTGCCATAGTGATTCTATCTAGGTACGCAGTCGGCAAATCTAATAGACCTCCATGACATGGTTAAGGAGAGCGACCATAGTGTGATTTAATTTAAACCCTAACGGTGTGGTAGGAGTTGCAGGCTCATGATAAACTAAAATCTGTGTCGTACCATAGGGAGAAGATAGTAGCGTGCAACTTCTACCACCGCTCAGTCTCAGCAGTGACAACACTATTACAAACTAAACCATGGTGCATGGAGTACACCAAATTTGTCAAGTCAATACAGATACAAGGTGTCATCACTTAAGTTCTAAATGCCCCATAATCAAAGCAGCTAGAAAATTGTAGGTAATAGTCCGGCTTAATTTAGCAATCCGTGACAGGTTTATAAAGTGTTTTCAAGCCCTTTACAACAAATCCAAGCCTCTTAATTGAATCCTTTGTACCTGGGTATCTTTTCCTGTTGTATGAATGTAAACTGTATGACAGCGAGTCAGTAGTTTTCATAGTTCCCACTAGTTCAGTTCTAATTGGCCAGTACATTGCTAGAATATGGGATCCATTCATGTAAGAGAGAAAGAACATTTCCTCAGAACAATAAAACACCCAAAAAAACAAAACAAAAAAACAAATAGCCAACAGGGCTATGGCTAAGAACCAATCTGGAGAATACATTTAGGAGATCGACAACGTGGCAAGGCTTTGTCATCGACATTATAGCGTTATAGCGCAGTGGATTTGCAAATGAGCCCTGCAACAGAAGTGATCGATTATATTAATGAGGCTATTTTAATCAGCCCATCAGATCCTGAATTTGTCCACTTAACCAATACCTTCCCTGTGTCTCTGAACCCGCAAAGAGCTGGAACCAGCTCTCGTTTCGCTTTGCCGGCACAATTGCAGAAGCCCTGAAGTGAAGGGTGTCACACGGTTGCTTTCTAACTCTAGTTCCTGCGCCATATATTCTTTTTGAGCCTTGGATCTCACTACATTATTTATGCAGGGAAGCGTGTCAGCATGGCACGCAGATATTTTCAAAGTACACGGCTTTACACTCAAAGGAAGCTCTTGCGCCTTATTCACATTATAGCTTTCAAGACAGATATTATCCACAGCGGGGCAGGAAAGGTTCAAATTTCCACCCACCTCTTTTATCCTCAAGTAATCAGGTGCACTAAACGTGGGGATAAAGCTTGTTGGAGCATTAATAAATCCCATGTTCATTAACATTAGGGCAGGTCGATCAGAGGTTGTCTCCACCGTTGCTTCAGTGTGAACAGATGCTGTGTCGGCAGGGGCCTGTTTTAAGCCCTTTGATTTCTTATACCGTTGAACCTCGCTCAAAAGTTCCCCCATTGATGCCGATAGGGAGTCCAATAAAGGTGCAAACAGTTCAGCTAGATTAGCAGTAATAAGTTCCATCTTGCCAAGGTATACAATAAGATATGAACTACGAAGAAACTATATACAGAGTGGCAGCTCTATGTCCCGCCACAGCACCAGCCGGCATCTATCATTAGAAATTGCTTCTCAGTAGCCAAGGGATGGAAATCCTTGATCCCAAAAGGTTCCCAGACACAAATATTGTCAAGGGCAGAACGGATGGCTAAAGATACGACCACCAAACAACTTAATGAGTTACAGCTTATACAGAGCTACATAAGTTAGTGGCCATCTTGGATTGCCGCCCACCGGAAGTGTCCTGGCTTTGTATTTTTAATAAATCAATATATGTTTAAGCACAGTCGATGAGGGTATCACTGTTGCATTCATAGTGTGGGTTTAAATATCTGGTGCGGCCCTAGTTCTGCTTTGGTTCATTTTATATTTATGAGCTCTGTCTTCTAAGTAGTATATATACATTTTTGGGACTGCCAGCACGGATATAGGTGCCTGTTACATAGCATTCTGAGTGCCCCCTAGCCCAAGTATAAAACATATATATGTATATATATATATATATATATATATATATATATATATATATATATATATATATATATATATAATATTAATTATACTGTCTTTAAATAGAAATAATAAAAACACAACAGGCAACTTTAATTACATTTTAATTTATATGCAAATATTTAAACATTATGCATTCTACATAACAATGCATCATTTAAATATAGAATATATGTAGGGCCTTAGTTTTAGGTTATGGCAGATTAGGGGTCAATGTCTAAATAATATGCTTTGTTGTGTACAACACATAGTTTAAATTATTATAGATCTCTTAAAAGGGATTTAATGTTTGCTTAATATTATTTTAAACCTATTTTCAAATATATATTTATGTTTGAAATAATAGCATGCAGCTATTAAATCCCTTTTAATATGTCCACAATACTTAATTTAATAATTTACATTGTACAAAAAAAATGCACATTTTGTCATGGAGATCAGGTAAATGCTGGAGGACCGGTAAAACCTCCTTGGCTTATCCGGGCTCCTGGAACTCGGTGCCATATCAAAATTGAGCCACGGACTGTCACTAAATAAATGGGGTGTCAATTGAGTAGGGTGCAAGGGATCAAGTGGTTCTTTCAGTATGTTGTCTGCAAATTTGTTGAGGCACCTAGGGATACCATTTGTTTGGGGGTGCTACTATCTGGGAGAATGGGGGACACTTCAAATCTGGTATCCCATTCCTCCAAGAAGGCAGCACCCCCAAACAAGTGATATCCCTAGGTGCCTTATCTAATTTAAACAAATACATGTGCACATATATTTACAAAACTTTTACTATTGACAGTCATTCATTATTCCAAAAGACCATAAAAATTGAAGCAATCTTGCACTATTGTTGTAAAGTTATAAAGAAACATAAACCATTCCCTAATCAGTTACTTTTAACTGCCTAGCTGTTTTCTATTATCACTTCCCTATATATTACACTATAGCAGGGCTCAGCTGAGTTCTTAAAGTCATAGAACTGAAGTGACACAAAACTACCTTAGATCCACTGTCCTAATAACCAGCAGCAATGCTTCCTAAGTTATCCTGGACTCCTAATGACACTATGAGGGCAGAGGTGAGGGGGAAGAACTAGGCTGCAGTGAGTCAAATTACTATAAACAAGAACAGATGATACAGAGTGCTAAAATATGAAGATCTACAGGAGTAGCCAAGTAATCTACCCTCTTTTATAAACATATCAACACAGTGTCGAGGAGCTGTTTGTAAGTGTTTTTTCTTCTGATATATGGCAGTTTATCACTCAGAGAAGATGCAGCAAGGAGTTCCTGCCTAGACCTGCTCTGAATTATCATGCAGAGTACTTGCTACACGCACAGCCCCGCCGGCAGCTCCTCCCCATTAACTCGTGTCACACATGCTTCAGCTCAGCTGCAGTCCTCCAAATCTCCCGGAGAGGACATTTCCAGGGGAAAAAAAATCCAGGGACATCCAATAAAATCCAGAGACTGTGCTTGGAAATCAGGGACTGTTGGCAACTATGCAACAACAGCAAATGCAATGGTGCAAACCTCTGCCACCACCACCAGCAGTACTGTTAGAGACAGAGGGGAATGGCATGTTGGTTCACTGACTGTGATAAGCAGTGGTGGCTGTGGCACCTCATCACTCAAAAAGCAGGCTTCCTTTGTTGAATCTCAGCCACAGCCACCAGCTAAGAAAACTAGTGGAACAACTAGCAGTCTGTTTCAATTAAGTCATAAAAGTAATATGCCCCATGGACATGAGGTAATTAGGGCCGTTGCCAACCTTGAAGAGGAAATGGCTACTACCAGCAACAAGCCTAAGGAAGAGGAAGTTAGCCTAAAGTTGACTCCACATTTTTAGTGAGTGTTAGATGCCAGTCTCACTACAACCTCTGTCCAATTATGTAAGGACGTTGCTTTTACCTTAAATAAGAAAGAATTTGCTTATGATGAGTCAGAGGTGTATGTAATAGATGAGGGTGTAGGCGATGACGCTACAAACACTGCCTCTCCTCAGCCATCTTAACCTCCTTCTGGCAGTTCTTCTGGAGCTGTGCCAAGTCAAGAACACTATGGTGACAGTCCAGACCGAGCTCCAGGTCCTTCCTCTGCAAGGGCTAGTTCCCTTGCTACCACCACTACCAGTGGTTCCACCAACACTACTACTACTACTAGCAGCAGCAGCAGATGCAGTGTAGGCACCTCCTCTACCTCACAGTGTGCAGTAGCTGGTTCAGAGCGCTGTAGGAAAGTGTGAGAGCACTTTGAGAGATATTAGATTTGATATCTGCAAACACTGCAGCAAAGATATTAGCCATAGCAAAGTGTTGGGAAATCCTTACAAGCTTGGGGATGGACCACCACTTAAAGTCACACCATAAGGCTGTTCTTCTTGGTGAGCAGAGTAGGAGCAGCACTGCCACAGAAAGCCGCAGCACCCCAAGATTGGAATTGACCTCCATCAGTAGCGATACCACCTACCAGAACAGAGGACAGTATTAAATGTCGTCTTTCCTCTCAAGAGCAGGGTCCGATAGAACGGCAGTCATCATTGGCAGCAGCAGCAGCCCACCCATGAGCATTTTTGGACATCTCCCTTGAATGGAAACCACCAAATAGTCCCCCAAAAAAAAGGTGAAATGGCTAATTGGACAGTTGATTGCTATAGGGGGTGCTACTTTTAAAATGATTGAAGGAGAACCCTTCAAGCAGGTGGTTGATGCTCTGAACCAACTTTACCATGTGCCATCTTAAACCAACTTAAGCAGGAATGTAATACCTTCACTTTATTGTTCCTACAAGGCATTGGTGATGGAAGAGATGTCAAAGAATGCTGGGCAGAGCATGTACTTCACTTCAGACCTATGGGGTGCACCCAGTACGCCTTCCTATCATTGACAGCGCACTAGTGGCAACACAATGCCTCTGGGGAGAGAACCATGACTGGAAGGCAAAAGAAACTTGGATATCGTTCCTTCCTTCTCCACACAGAGGTTATGGATCACCAGTATACCTCCACAAACATTTTGGCAGACAAACGTTTGATTTTGACTTTCCTATCCCTTTAAAGGGACAGTCAACACCAGAATGTTGTTGTTTTAAAAGATAGATCATCCCTTAATTACCAATTCCCTAGTTTTGAATAACCAGCACAGTTATAATTATACACATTTTACCTCTGTAATTACCTTGTATCTAAGCCTCAGCAGACTGCCCCCTTATTTCAGTTATTTTGACAGATTTGCATTTTAGCCAATCAGAGCTGTCTCCATGGTAAATTCACATGCATGAGCTCAATGTTTTCTATATGAAACACTTGAACTAATGTCCTCTAGTGGTGAAAAACTATCAAGGCCTTCAAGGTCTAAGAAATTAGCATATGAACCTCCTAGGTTTAGCTTTCAACTAAGAATACCAAGAGAACAAAGCAAAATTGGTGATAAAAGTAAAATTAGAAAGTTATTTAAATTTACATGCCCTATTTGAAACATGAAAGTTTTTTTTGGACTTGACTGTCCCTTTAAGGGGACAATAAACACTAAAAAAATGCTAGATAGAATGAGGCCTTAAAAAAAGATTATTTTGAGAATAACATGTAGATGTTTTTTTTTTAAAACTTTCATTAGTTGTTTAAATATTGACAACATGGGCCCGATCCGATATGCAGCGTCGCCCGCAAAAGCCGGTGACACCGAAATTTGCGCTGGTTTGGTATCCTATATACGGCGTAACCTAGAAGTTACGCCCGTATATTTCTGCCGTCGCCCGTAGTTTTTTGGGCCATAGGCAGGTATACCAAACCAGCGTAGTTTGGTATCCAATATACAGCGTAAGGACTTATGTGGCGAAAATGGAGAAATCTTACTCCATTTTCACCTCGCCACAAAATGCAGCCGTAGTAAGCCTTACGCTGTCTATTGGAGCCCTGTAACTCCCTAAACTGCCTGCTAAATAAAACCTAACACCTAACGCATGCGCAATGTCTATCTACCTGTCAACCGCGATCCCCCGCCGCAATCCCTAATAAAGTTATTAACCCCTAAACCACCGTTCCCGGACCCCGCCGCCACCTAATAAAGTTATTAACCCCTAAACCGCCGCTCCCGGACCCCGCCGCCAGCTATATTAAATCTATAACCCCCTAATGTGAGCTCCTACCCCGCCGCCATCTACCTTACCTACCCCCTAAAGTGAGCTCCTACCCCGCTGCCATCTATTTTAAAAATATTAACCCCTAATTTAATTCCCCTACACCGCCGCCGCCTATATTAAACACATTAACCCCTAATCTAATCCCCCTACACCGCCGCCAGCTATATTAACTAGATTAACCCTTAATCTAATCCCCCTACACCACCGCCGCCACCTATATTAAATTAATTAACCCCTAATCTAATCCCCCTACAGCGCCGCCACCTATATTAAATTAATTAACCCCTAATCTAATCCCCCTACACCGCCGCCAGCTATATTAACTAGATTAACCCCTAATCTAACCCCCCTACACCGCCGCCACCTATTTTAAATTAATTAACCCCTAATCTAATCCCCCTACACTGCCGCCGCCTATATTAAATTAATTAACCCCTAAAATACTAAACTATCCCTACCACTAAACCTAAGTCTAACCCTACAAATAGCCCTGAAAAGGGCTTTTTGCGTGACATTACCCCAAAGTAAACAGCTCTATTGCCAGCCCTCAAAAGGGCTTTTAGCGGGGCATGCCCCAAAGAAAACAGCTCTTTTACCAGCCCTTAAAAGGGCTTTTGGTGGGGCATTGTCACAAAGTAAACAGCTCTTTTGCATCTAAGCTAAATCCCCCTACACCGCCGCCACCTATAATAAATGTATTACCCCCTAATCTAATCCCCCTACACCGCCGCCACCTATATTAAATAGATTAACCCCTAATCTAATCCCCCTACACCGCCGCCACCTATATTAACTATATTAACCCTAATTATATTAGGGTTAATATAGTTAATAAAGTTAGTAGATTATATATATTAACTATATTAACCCTAATTATATTAAGGTTAATATAGTTAATATCGTTATTATATGATATATATATTAAGTATAATAACCCTATCTAACTCTAACATCCCAAACTAAATTCTTATTAAAATAAATCTAATTAATATTAATATTATTAATTAAACTATTTCTATTTAAATCGAAATACTTACCTATAAAATAAACACTAAGATAGCTACAATGTAATTAATAATTACATTGTAGCTATTTTAGGGTTTATATTTATTTTACAGGTAACTTGGTATTTATTTTAACTAGGTACAATAGCTATTAAATAGTTAATAACTATGTAATAGCTACCTAGTTAAAATAATTACCAATGTACCTGTAAAATAAATCCTAACCTAAGTTACAAATACACCTACACTATCAATAAATTAAATAAACTACAAATATCTAAACTAAAATACAATTAAATAAACTAAACTAAATTACCAAAAAAAACAAAAACTAAATTACAAAAAATAAAAAAATAATTACAAGATTTTTAAGCTAATTACACCTATTCTAAGTCCCCTAATAAAATAATAAAGCCCCCCAAAATAAAAAAAATTCCCTACCCTATTCTAAATTAAAAAAGTTCAAAGCTCTTTTACCTTACCAGCCCTTAAAAGGGCCTTTTGCGGGGCATGCCCCAAAGAATTCAACTCTTTTGCATTTATATAAATATACAATACCCCCCCCCTACATTACAACCCACCACCCACATACCCCTATTCTAAACCCACCCAAACCCCCCTTAAAAAAACCTTACACTACCCCCCTGAAGATCTCCCTACCTTGTCTTCACCCAGCCGGGTCGAACTCTTCATCCGATCCGGGCGATGTCCAATCAAGCGGCAGTGAAGTCTTCTTCCATCCGGGCGATGTCTTCAATCAAGTGGCAGTGAAGTTTTCTTCCATCTGGGTGATGTCTTCAATCAAGCGGCAGTGAAGTCTTCTTCCATCCGGCGATGTCTTCTTCCATCCGGCGATGTCTTCAAGCAAAGCGGCATCTTCAATCTTCTTTCTTCGCTCCTCCGCCGCGGAGCATCCATCCGGCACGACGACTTCCCGACGAATGAGGTTTCTTTAAATGACGTCATCCAAGATGGCGTCCGTCGAATTCCGATTGGCTGATAGGATTCTATCAGCCAATCGGAATTAAGGTAGAAAAATCTGATTGGCTGATTGAATCAGCCAATCAGATTCAAGTTCAATCTGATTGGCTGATTGGTTCAGCCAATCGGATTGAACTTGAATCTGATTGGCTGATTCAATCAGCCAATCAGATTTTTCTACCTTAATTCCGATTGGCTGATAGAATCCTATCAGCCAATCGGAATTTGACGGACGCCATCTTGGATGACGTCATTTAAAGAAACCTCATTCGTCGGGAAGTCGTCGTGCCGGATGGATGCTCCGTGGTGGAGGAGTGAAGAAAGAAGATTGAAGATGCCGCTTTGCTTGAAGACATCGCCGGATGGAAGAAGACATCGCCGGATGAAAGAAGACTTCACTGCCGCTTGATTGAAGACATCGCCCGGATGGAAGAAGACTTCACTGCCGCTTGATTGGACATCGCCCGGATCGGATGAAGAGTTCGACCCGGCTGGGTGAAGACAAGTTAGGGAGATCTTCAGGGGGATAGTGTAAGGTTTTTTTAATGGGGGTTTGGGTGAGTTTAGAATAGGGGTATGTGGGTGGTGGGTTGTAATGTAGGGGGGGGGGGTATTGTATATTTATTTAAATGCAAAAGAGCTGAATTCTTTGGGGCATGCCCCGCAAAAGGCCCTTTTAAGGGCTGGTAAGGTAAAAGAGCTTTGAACTTTTTTAATTTAGAATAGGGTAGGGAATTTTCTTTTATTTTGGGGGGCTTTATTATTTTATTAGGGGGCTTAGAATAGGTGTAATTAGCTTAAAAATCTTGTAATTATTTTTTTATTTTTGTAATTTAGTGTTTGTTTTTTTTGGTAATTTAGTTTAGTTTATTTAATTGTATTTTAGTTTAGATATTTGTAGTTTATTTAATTTATTGATAGTGTAGGTGTATTTGTAACTTAGGTTAGGATTTATTTTACAGGTACATTGGTAATTATTTTAACTAGGTAGCTATTAAATAGTTATTAACTATTTAATAGCTATTGTACCTAGTTAAAATAAATACCAAGTTACCTGTAAAATAAATATAAACCCTAAAATAGCTACAATGTAATTATTAATTACATTGTAGCTATCTTAGGGTTTATTTTATTGGTAAGTATTTAGATTTAAATAGCAATAGTTTAATTAATAATATTAATATTAATTAGATTTATTTTAATAAGAATTTAGTTAGGGATGTTAGAGTTAGATAGGGTTATTATACTTAATATATATATCATATAATAACGATATTAACTATATTAACCCTAATATAATTAGGGTTAATATAGTTAATATATATAATCTACTAACTATATTAACTATATTAACCCTAATATAATTAGGGTTAATATAGTTAATATAGGTGGCGGCGGTGTAGGGGGATTAGATTGGGGGTAATACATTTATTATAGGTGGCGGCGGTGTAGGGGGATTTAGCTTAGATGCAAAAGAGCTGTTTACTTTGTGACAATGACCCGCCAAAAGCCCTTTTAAGGGCTGGTAAAAGAGCTGTTTTCTTTGGGGCATGCCCCGCAAAAAGCCCTTTTAAGGGCTGGCAATAGAGCTGTTTACTTTGGGGTAATGTCACGCAAAAAGCCCTTTTTAGGGCTATTTGTAGGGTTAGACTTAGGTTTAGTGGTAGGGATAGTTTAGTATTTTAGGGGTTAATTAATTTAATATAGGCGGCAGCGATATAGGGGGATTAGATTAGGGGTTAATTAATTTAAAATAGGTGGCGGCGGTATAGGGGGATTAGATTAGGGGTTAATGAATTTAAAATAGGTGGCGGCGGTATAGGGGGATTAGATTAGGGGTTAATTAATTTAAAATAGGTGGCGGCGGTATAGGGGGATTAGATTAGGGGTTAATGAATTTAAAATAGGTGGTGGCGGTATAGGGGGATTAGATTAGGGTTTAATTAATTAAAAATAGGTGGCGGCGGTGTAGGGGGATTAGATTAGGGGTTAATCTAGTTAATATAGCTGGCGGCGGTGTAGGGGGATGAGATTAGGGGTTAATGTGTTTAATATAGGCGGCGGTGTAGGGGGATTAAATTAGGGGTTAATATTTTTAAAATAGATGGCGGCGGGGTAGGAGCTCACTTTAGGGGGTTATAGATTTAATGTAGCTGGTGGCGGGGTCCGGGAGCAGCGGTTTAGGGGTTAATAACTTTATTAGGTGGCGGCAGGGGGCCGGGAGCGGCGGTTTAGGGGTTAATAACTTTATTAGGTGGCGGCGGGGTCCGGGAGCGGCGGTTTAGGGGTTAAAACATTTTTTATTGTTAGGATAGTGAGGGGGGATAGCGGATAGAGGGTTAGACGTGTCGGGCTATGTTAAGGAGGCGTGTTAGACAGTGCGGGTGATTTTATAACTTTAGTCAGGTTTTGTAGGCGCCGGCAGTTTCTAAAGTGCCGTAAGTCACTGGCGACTCCAGAAATTTGTACTTACGCAGATTTCTGGACATCGCTGGTTTGTCAGACTTACGGCACTTTAGCCTCTGACGGCGCCGTATATAGGATAGCTCGAGTTGCGAGCTGAAACTGCAGGCGGCGTGGGTTACCTCGCTTGCGCCGTAAACTACGATCTTTATCGGATCGCGCCCCATAAGTGTCAATTGTCTATAAATCAATATGGGCTTGTTGTAGGTTACCTTTTCTGCTGTGGACAGTTATAAATAGGTCACTAGAAAGCACAGCCAATGGCTGTGTGGAATATAACAGTGTTTTGCATTTCCATTTCTAACAGGAACTGAAAAGCTCACAATTTCAGAATGGAATTACAGGAAAGGGGGACAAAATAAATAATGACAATTATATTGCAGTGCCTTTTTTATTTATACAGCTTGTCATCTTATATTACCATCTCAAAAAGTATTTAATGTCCCTTTAAGCATAATTTAACAGAAAATGTCTGTGTATAAAGGCTTGAAAAAAGGATCCCTAATAGCCTTTAGGGAAGGTGGGAAAAAGGGGTGTTACAACCTAGACCTCCTGGCACAATCCTATGTGTAACAGGGAGGTAGTGCCTAAGGCCAAAGTTAATTAATTATTGTAAAGGGTAAAGGATAAGGAGCATTATTCAGGCACACTTGCAGGTCGTACTACCATATGAAGTCAGGTGGTGGAGTACGGTATGTATAAATAAATTTCAACAATTCAGGAATAAAACATAACATTTAATACTTATTTAAAATAACATTGTGGACCATGCCACCATTAAAAACTAATATAGGAAACGTGTGTGTGTATTTAAAAACCACAATCCATAAAGAGAGCACAGCTAACTCTCCAAATCAGGCAAATGCCTAAGGTCAATAATTATATAATATTTTAGAAGGTAAATGGTCAAATGCTTAAACATTATTGGGTAGTTAGTATATTGTACAAAAAAGCTATCAGTATATAAATTATATCTCAGTGGCAGTACTATAAGAAAGAATATATATATATATATATATATATATATATATATATATATATATATATATAATTAATAATATATATATATATAAAGCCAATAAGGATGTATCAAAATTACCCAACAATAGTATTGATCTAAAATAGTATTAGGTTACCGTGGCAAATATAAGTAAAAGAGAGGGGAGTAGAACGTTACCGCTCCGTTAAACCCTCTTTGTCTGTAATTAATGCCACAGAATCCCTATAGGGGATAGAGCTTAAATGCTCATAGCTATTGTGGATCGATTTTAGATTCTATGTTTTAAGCAATATGCCCATGTGCAAGCTCCCAGCAGCCTTACATGGTTTACTCTTCAACAAAGGACACAAAACGAACAAAACAAATTAAATAATAGAAGTACATTGGAAAGATGTGTAAATTGCTGCTCTGTCTTAATTATGAACATTTAATTTTGACTTTACTTCAAACATGGATTGTATCTGTGACTTGTGTTACTAATTATTCTGTGATATTATGTTTTTAATTAGATTAAAAAAAAAGAAAGCAAAAAAAATATTTGTTTTAATTTCAATCAATTTTAAATTTGCATGAAAAAAATGGTATTACATTACATTGTCAAAAACAGCATTACATGATCTATGCACACAATGGTATAAATATACCTAACACTTGTGCTCTTGATACAAAGGGATTTATCAGACATATAATGTTCCCTTTATATATACAGTATGTGCTATTATCAGTTCTTGTGGCTTCTAACTAACATGAAAACATCTAACAGGCATAATATCAAGTTACAGAACATGACATACATATTACATACCCAGTATACATGTAGGTTATAGTAGCCATTTAAATTAAACTGATTATGATCACATGACACACATATTACATACCCAGTATACATGTAGGTTATAGCAGCCATTTAAATTAAATGGATTATGATCACAAATGTACCTGTTACTGATATGGTGTCTCATTAAAGGGACAGTATACACCTTGATCATCTCAAAGTCTTACCTTAGATTAACCTGCAAATAGTATCCTGCACCTTTTCTATATCATGTAGCAAAAACAGTAAAAAAGTTGTTTTAAAATAAATAGTGTTTCTGGCCAGTTTGAATTGGCTGTCAAGCTCCACCCACTGATGACATCACAATCTGTGCTGCATCTAGGCACTCTGCTGAATAGCATAGACAGTCTGTTGAATTAAACTACTAAGCTTTTTGTGATTGGATGCCATATGCAGCCCAGATCATGATGTCATCAGTGGGCTGAGCTTGGCAGCCATTTCAAACTGGCCAGAAACACTATTCATTTTAAAATAACTTTTTTACTGTTTGTGCTGCATGATATAGAAAGGGTGCTGGAGGGTATTTGCAGCTTAATCTGAGGTAAGACTTTAAGATGACTAATGTGTAGACTGTCCCTTTGAGTAAAATCAGTTTCCCCTCAGTAATTCCTCTTGTATATAACATATACAATGCTAAGCATCTATTGCTATAAGAAAAGGTTTATCCACATGATGTGCACATTAAATATAGCTCCCAGATGTCAATCATTTGAGACTGATCTTGTTTTTATCATTTCTAACAATCTATTCATATAAATGACTCTTTTATTCTGTAAATATAATTATTTTCTCCCCTATGTAAATCAAACGTACAACTCCTAACACTGACATATTAATAAACAACACTGGGGGTGCTTTGGAGGTGAATGTTTGTGTAAACTGGTCAGTATGAGGACAGATTTGTATATTCCTGTGTGGTGTTTGGATTCTATTACATTTATATGATAGAAACTAAGGTGAGCACTTCCAATCTGGGGCTTTTTGAATTGGGATTTAGAAAGTATTATTTACAACAGCATCTTGTTTTACCTTTCTTTATTGAGAGTTTGTACTCTAGGATCATTTTGAAAAGGTTTCCACGCTGTGTATATAAAATCTTCTTTTCTGTGAAATATTTGGTGTTTTGTGATATCTGATTTGCATAGAAACCTTTTTCCTCAGTCTAAACATGTGAAAGGATTCTTTCCTTGTGAATCCTTTCATGAGTTTTAAGATTACTCTTTTGTGTAAAACTTTTTCCACACTCTGTACATTCAAAAGGCTTTTCCCCTGTGTGAATTCTTATATGTTTTAGAAGACTTGGTTTTATTGTGAAACTTTCTCCACATTCAGTACAGGTGAATGGCTTCTCCCCTGTGTGGATCCTTTCATGTGATATGAGATTAGTCTTCTCTGTGAAAGATTTACCACACTCAGCACATGTGAAAGGTTTTTCCCCTATGTGAATAAGTTGATGTCTTCTGAAACTTGACTTGTCTGCAAACATTTTTCCACATTCTGTACATGTGAAAGGTTTTTCTCCAGTGTGAATTCTTTTGTGGGTTAAGAGACTGGACCTTTGGGTAAATTGTACTCCACACTCTGTACAACTGAATGGCTTCTCCCCTGTGTGGATCCTTTGATGAAATATTAGAGTAGTTTTTCCTGTGAAACATTTTCCACATATTGTGCATGTGTGTTGCTTCTCCCCTGTATGAATCTTTTGGTGTTGCTTGAGAAATGACACATCTGCAAAACCTTTTCCACATTCAGTACATATAAATGGTTTCTCCCCTGTGTGGGTCCTTTCGTGAGATATAAGGCTTGCCATTCGTATGAAACATTTGCCACATTCAGTACATGTGAAAGGTTTCTCCCCTGTGTGGGTCTTTTCATGAGATGTAAGGCTTCTCTTAGATGTGAAACATCTTCCACACTCTGTACATTTGTGTGGTTTCTCCCCTGTGTGAATTTTGAGGTGTTCTATGAGATGTGACTTACATCTAAAGCTTTTCTCACATTCTGAACATTTGAAGGGCTTCTCCTTTGTATGAATTATTTGGTTAGACTGTAGAATTTGCCCTTCTTTAAAATGGTTTGAAAACTCAGTAAATGTGTGTGGTTTATCCTCGAGGATAATCATTTCACTAGATAAGTCATAAATATTGTCCTCTTGTTTGATGACTACATTACTCTCTGTGCATAATGATTGCTGCCCAGTTCCTTCCAATTCACCATCTCCTTTAAATATCTGCTGTGATATCCCCAATGTTTGTGAATAGTCATTAGTGTCTAAAATGTTTGTAGTCTGCGGTATCATTCTGTTGCTTCCTGTTGTGAAGGATAGATATGAACTTTTCAAGTGGTTTTCTACATTAAAAAAAGAAAAGGAATAAATAATATAAAGAATGTTTAGTATTTAGAATAGTCAAAATGTCTTCCCTTAAGTTCTCTGTTTGGTTTTGAATTGATTCACCTTTAAAATCACAAATTTAAAAAATGGAAGACAAAGAATGCAAACAATTCTACATCTTAATAAACTACAGCAAATTATATAGATTTTATATTGAAATCATTTATTTTATATTATGAAAAACATTATTCCTCTGACCTCTCTCTCACCATAGCTCTTACTGGGAAATAATTATCTTGCCCAGGCTAGTAGAGAAACAATTTAATGAATTAAACCCATAACAGAAAAAGATATTAAAGACATGGTTGAATCGATCAAAGCCAATATATCCCCAGGTCCAGATGACTTACCAGGGGATTTCTATAAGATAATGATAGAGGATATAGTTGGGACATTACAATTGTCATTTAATAAGTACTTGTTGGAGAATACCTCATTCAATAGCAGTTTAAAATTGGCAAATATATTGACTTTTTTAAAACCTAATAAAGACACTTTAAATGCAGAATTGTTTAATCCAATCTCAATATTAAAGACACAGACTACTCCAGAATTGTTATTGTTTAAAAATATAGATAATCCCTTTATTACCCATTCCCCAGTTTTGCATAACCAACACGGTTATATAAATATAAATTTGTCCTCTGTGATTACCTTGTATCTAAGCTTCTGCAGACTGCCCCCTTATTTCAGTTGTTTTTTACAGACTTGCGTTTTTGCCAATCAGTGCTATTATCTATATGGCACACATGAACTAGCGCTGTCTAGCTGTTGAAAACTGTCAAAATTCACTGAGAAAAGAGGCAACTTTCAAGAGCTTAGAAATTAGCATATGAGCCTACCAAGGTTTAGATTTCAACAAAGAATACCAAGAGAACAAAACAAATTTGATGATAAAATTAAATTGGAAATCTGAAAAATTAACAAATGTAATCCCATAGTAGGTTTATAAAGGCTAAGATGGCTTCATCTCAGGTAGAACACTATCAAAAAAATGTCAGGAAAATTATTGAGGTAATAGATATATTTTGGAATAAAAAAAGAAATAAGAACAGTACCCTACCTGTACCTACCTGAGACTTTTCTCTTATCTCTATCTAGACACTGAAACATTCAAAGGGTTGAACCGAAGTTTTTATTTGATTTTTTACAACATTATAATATCTCAGGCAATTTTCTTAATATAATTATGAAGCTACATCCTGAATCTAAAGCATGTATTGTGGTGAATAATGTCATCTCACACCACTTTCCTCTTGAAAGAGGAACCCACCAAGGATGTCTTCTATCTCCTCTTCAATTTAGCACTAGAATCCTTAGCAATGAAATTAAGAGAGCTCCTTCCTTGGATTAAAATAGGAAGCAAATTTATTAAGAGATCAATACAAACGATCTATTGCTATATGTTACACAACCCAGAGCACTAACATATAAAATATTATCTATAATAAAGACCTAAGGTACAATATCAACTTATAAATTAAATATTAGTAAATCAGAGGTATTATAGCTTTTAAAAAGATAAAGAAACAAAGTCATATATTTTAAAGAAGTAGATGATCATTAAATTAACGCTAAACCCTAATAACTGGTTTAAATTAAATTAAAAATAGATAATCAACTAAAAAGCTGGAAACATTTACCTATCGTGATTGTTGGAAGGGTGGCTTTGTTTAAAATGATATACCGAATGCAATTCATTCCTCTGTTACTAACCCCAAAGGATAATAATAGAATAGGTTAAAAAGAACATTTCTTTGGAAAAAATAAGAATTGACTTACGTAGACTTTATCTATCATGAGATAATGGAGGCTTTGGTGTATCAAATATTATATAATTGGGCATTCCTTTTAAATGTAACTTTTTGATTGGCTTAAAGACACAGATTATCCTATATTATATATATTATAGGTCAGGTATGTTTGTCCGATGCAGTCACGCACAGTAGAGACTGCAGCACAAGACAAACATACCTGGCCTTAATCCCTTAATGACCAGTATAGACTGTGCGAGACAAGCGCGAGGATGGCGCTGGTCATTAAGCCCTGGGCCTCTCTTTGCCACAATCTCATTAAAAGTAGCGAGATTGTACTATTTATGCATGTCCCACAAGTGGGGCAGTGCAGAAATAGTCTTGCAGAAGTACTGAAGCAGAGAGGGACACTCTGTGTCCCTCTCTGCATTGGGCAGTGATGGTGCCGAATGTTGGTGGCATGGAAGGGTTAGGAGGTAGGCAGGTGGGCAGCCCATTGCTGGAGGGGGCGGGTCTGAAAAAAAATGTTGACATAGGGATAGATGGATAGAGATAGAGGGAAATATAGATAGAGGGATAGATGGATAGAGATAGATGCTAGGGATAGAGGAATAGATGGATAAGAGGAATAGATGGAAAAGGGATAGATGGATAGAGGGATAGATGGATAGAGATATGCCTCCTAATAGGTATATGTATTTCCTTACACATTTTGGCCCGTGTACACAGGCTTTAACACTAGTTATACAATAAATGGGATAGAAAAATGAAAGAGCTAAGCCCTTTTCACTAGCTTATGCACTAGATGCCTCAGATGGTAAGTTTAATAGAGAATTAGGAATTCTATAGCTATAAGAAATTCTTGGAAAATGGACTATAGTAGTCTATGCTTAAACTATAGAATATCGAGATATTTGCCATTAAACGGAAATCCACAATTCCTCCCTGAAGATTCTAAGATATTCTCCCTACATAATTAAAAAATGTCAGTGTATTGAATAACTTTTCAGACAAGTCTCTTAAAACATGTCAACTTCTCTATGGACTTCCTGATATATACCAATGGATACATGTCCACTTAAAATATTATATTAAAAAGGTTCATATATAATTAAACTAAAATCTGTGATTCTTTCCCATATAGTAAGATCATTAATAAACACTTTAAAAATAAAATTCTCTTTGTCTGCAATATACAGAATAGTATCTAGCTTAGACCTCTCTATAAGCAATCAGAGTTAAATGCTACAAAATGGTCTGTTCTTTTGGTTAAAGAGATCACAGATGAGATCACCCAACTCAGCAACAAATTAATTTCACTTACCTAACAGTTGCCCTCATCTATCTCCTCACTAATATCATTCTCAACTCTGCAGTCCTCACCTCCTGTTTCCCATCCTCCTACCCATCTAGATTGTAAGTTCCCATGGGAATAGGGCCCTCAATTCCCCCTTGAATTTGTCTGTAAAATTGTGTCTTTTATTGTATTGTTTCTCCGTTGTACTTTTTATCTTTGTACCCATGGGCAGCGCTGTGGCATCTGTTGGCGCTTTAGAATTAAATAATAATAATAATAAGTAAAATAATTAATTTAGTTAATAAGCTAACCTTAAATCAGATTGATTAATAAAGATTATTTAACTCCTAATAGAGTGACAAAATGGAATAAAGGATATAACAGACATCTGTCCTAAATGTTCATTAAATTAATCAAAATGTATTACATCTATTATGGGACTGCCCAAAAAATGTACTAGTTTTAAATTAAGGTTTCCTGTCTTTTGAGTAAAGTTTGTGATACTGTCTGCAAACTGTCTTTTGAGGATATACTTTTTTCTCTTCATTGAAAACAGTCCATGAAAAACACTTGAACTTGTTGGCTTATATTGTGCGATTAGAACAGAAATTAATTAGTAAGTATTGAATAGTCAATAGATGTCCTAATATTGCTCAACTAAGAAAAAGTTTAGAGAGGCAAATCATTGTTACATATGATATGATATGATAATAGATAAGGAAGAGAAGGTAATTAAATTTAGAAAACTATAAGCAGATTAATTGTAATCTGTTTATTTGTAACTCTTTATAATTGTGCTTAAACAAAGATTCTAAAAAAAATCATGAAATTAAAAAAACAGAAGACAAAGAATTCAAATAATTCTACATCATAATAAACTAAAACACTGATTACTGATGAAAACAAGTTATAGGGCCATATTAAACAAGGTACGGGTGAATAATGTTCTCAGCCAGGGAACAAGTACATCTGTATTCTGGGCAAGAGAGGTGGCATCCTTTATCCTCATTTCACATTGCACAAGCAAGTACACATACAGCCCTGCCCAGCTCATGATCAACCAGTTGGTTGAGAACATGATGTCTTAACAGGGCCGTATTGTGGCCTAGGCAAACTAGGCACTTGCCTAGGGCAGCAGATTGGAGGCAGCACTTTTTTATTGTTAGATTTGTAAAAAGATTTCAGTTATTTTAGAAGTATTATACAGGTACAATGAGAGATTTTGCCCAATGAGCATTACATTACATTCTAGGAGGGTATAATAAGACACTGTCCATAGAGCTTACAGTTTATTGGCAACTCTAAAACTTTCATTTATTTAGCTAGCTATTGCATTGAGTTCTATTGGCTTGTTTGAGGGAGTATTGTATCAAGAAATATGTTTTTGGGGTTTTTATATATATGGCAGAAATAGATAGATGTGTGTGTGTGAATATGTGTGTGTATGTGTATATGTGCGTGTGTGTAGAACTCTGTGTGTGTTTTAGTGTATGTGTGTGTGCCTCTGTCTGTGTGAACGCAAGTGTTTTGCAAGTCCTTGTGAACATTTACTTTGGAAATGCCATAAAAAATGAATGTTACTCCCTGAATAACAAATATTATGGCCAAAAACTGACCTAAAACCTTGGGGGGGGGGGGGGGGTTGTTAGGGGGCAGCAGAATTTTGAGTGCCTAGGGTAGCACAAAAGCCTTGGGGGCATAGTATTTGTTACCCTCCTCCTCAGCTCAATGGGGGTTGCTCCTTCTTTATAACAAATGTTCTTAAAGATGCAGATATAAATATAATAGTTTATATTTGTTTAATGGGTGATCTATTCTTTTTCCCAGTAATTAAAGTCAGCATAATATCTATTTTACTCACCTAACACATATGAGTTCATGCTGATAACAGGCTCCAATGTCTGTGATCAGGAAGAAGAAGGTTCCCTTATTCACTCCAGTTACATCAATACCTGATATCTCTCAGTGCTCTGGCCGTGTCTGTAAAAAAGCATATTAAATGGTTTAGACAGATAATAATAAATAATGGTTGTGATTAAGTGTACGTATGGTATAATTAAAGGCACACATAACAAGTCATGTGATACAGATCGGCTGAGTCCCTTTGCTTAGGGCAGTGATTTTTAACCTTTTTTTTGCCGGGGCACACTTTTTTACATTAAAAAATCCTGTGGCACACCACCATCCCAAAATTTAAAAAAAAAATCACACATTGTAGCCTAATACAGCATATATATATATATATATATATATACACATACACACAAACACACACATACTGTATGTATTGTGCTGTTATGCCATGCCTCCTACAAACTACCCCTGCACTGGGAGTAAAAAACAAGCAAAGTTTAAAAAATATGTCACACTGTTGTCAGTCTGCCGTGGCACACCTGAGGATCTCTCACGGCACACTAGTTGAAAAACACTGGCTTAGGGTATTACACATGCGCTGCTGATTCCCCACAAGCATTTAGTACAGTTAGCTCTGTGTGTGTTACAGTTTTCCCAGAGCTTTACACTATAAGCTCAGGAGCAGACAATCTATTTATAAGTGGCACAAACCACAACCTTACAAATATAATCATTTTATTCTATCATTTATATAAAAGCACTGACACATAACAAGTCATGTGTTACAGATCGGCTGAGTCCCTGTGCTTAGGGTATTACACATGCGCTGCTGATTCCTCACAAGCATTTAGTACAGTTAGCTCTGTGTGTGTTACAGTTTTCCCAGAGCTTTACACTATAAGCTCAGGAGCAGACAATCTATTTATAAGTGGCACAAACCACAACCTTACAAATATAATCATTTTATTCTATCATTTATATAAAAGCACTGACACATAACAAGTCATGTGATACAGATCGGCTGAGTCCCTTTGCTTAGGGTATTACACATGCGCTGCTGATTCCCCACAAGCATTTAGTACAGTTAGCTCTGTGTGTGTTACAGTTTCCCCAGAGCTTTACACTATAAGCTCAGGAGCAGACAATCTATTTATAAGTGGCACAAACCACAACCTTACAAATATAATCATTTTATTCTATCATTTATATAAAAGCACTGACACATAACAAGATTTTATCCTGAAAAGAAATGTTACATAAGAGTTGTTTAAGTGTAAGTTACATCTAATACTGCAGTATTGGTATTATACTTCCTACTAATCTCACTGTCAGACATTCTGTATTTGTCTTGTGCTCCACCCCCAGTCCTTTATCTTCTCCTGGTCAGTACTGAGTTGTCTTAAATCACATTGCAATGGGCACAAAAATGTTCATATTAATTGTTTACCTTGTATAGAGATAAGAAAAGGAAGTCTCTGTGTTTACATAGAGTGATAAAATAAAATATGTTCTCCCTACAACCTCAGCCCATTTAAGGAACCATACAATACAATAAAAATACAAAATCCACAAATGCATAATAAAAAGACAATGCAAATAAAAAAAATCTTACTATAAATTTCAGTAGAGCAGTAGATTTTTTTTACAATTGTTTTCTGCCCCTGTATTATGAAAGTGCACTAAGTGACTCTCCACAAATTGACAATGGAAATAAACTGGAAACAAAAACTGATATTTTCGCTGTAAAAAAAACCTAGAGGTGATATTTCCCATACATTTTATAACATTTGTATAGATTGGTATAACAAGTCATTGGTAAAGCATTAAAATGGACAGCTAAGCCACAGTTAAAAAGTTTCATGACTCAGGGCATGCACATTTAAACAGCTTTCCATTGTACTGATAGTATCAAAACTGCTTTGTTTTCTTGGAATCCTTTGTGTCAAAACATACTTAGGTACTTTAATAAAGTAGATGTAAAGAATAAAACAAATATTATAATAGAATAAAATAGGTTCTATTTAAATGCTGAAAAACATTTGGGGTTTCTTGTTATTTTAAGGGAAAACCAAATGTACAGGACACTGTCCCTTTAAGTCTGTGATCATGTGACATAAACAGCAGCAGCTGAAGGTGCAGAATACACTTACTAAGGTCTTTACTAACAACAAGAATCAGTCACAGATCAGTGGGATAAACGTTCTGATGATAAACAGGGGCAGCTAATAGAAATAAGAAATGTATCTATACTATAATTGCGTTTGTAATGTCTGTCGCCGTCAGCAGTTGCACACGCATCCTCAATGGAATGTTAGCAGCACGAGGCAGCCAATAGAATGTTGACTGCGTGCACAGCCAAAAGAATTCACCTGGATGCAGGTGAAAGAATCCGCCCGCACAAAGTATAACAAAAAAAAAACCAGAACCTCCCACACAAAGTATTAACACATACACTACAATCCCACACATCGCAAAATAATAAAGTAATTAACCCCTTAATCGTCAACCACCCACATCACAATAAACCTAATTACCCTATTAACTCCTAAACCGCAAAACCCCCACATAGCAATAAACCTATTTACCCTATTAATCCCTAAACCGCAAAACCCCCACATCGCAATAAACATAATTAACCTACTAACCCCTAAACCGCAAAACCCCCACATCGCAATAAACCTATTTACCCTATTAACCCCTAAACCACAAAACCCCCATATCGCAATAAACATAATTGTGACAGACCCTTCTGTCAGGACTGAAGGAGTTAACTGTGTTTAGCTTTAAGAAACTATTTTCTAAACACAAGTTGCTGGCTCCAGCTATAATTTAATTAGTGCTAAGCATTCTATTGTTTGATCATCTCCAGAGAGAAAACGCCTAAGTGATAAGAAGGGCCAAGAGTGTCTTGTGGTTGAAGTGTTTAAGTAATATAATTCTATTGTATCATGTCAAAAGGGCGCTTTTCCCTTTTATCTAATGTACAACATTCTTTCAACCCCCATTTGTCCCTATGCAGGACATTCTTCATCTGGTATTAACCTTGGTATCCTGTTGGTACCGTAACATTGGTGGCAAGCGACGGAATGAACCTTATCGCCCAGAAGAGCAACTACACAAGCCAGTAACCTCAGGAAGAGGGGGATTATTACAATACTGACTAAGATGGAAAGAGTACCAGGGACAGAAGGAACCAATGGGCCCAGCATATCAGACAGAACCCCTGAAGAAGCAAGCTTTGATCGGGCGGTTAAAATAAGACTGGCATATTATGGCCCCAACCCATCTGCGGAAATTATCGACCGGGTCATAGCAGCTGTGGAGGCCAACCTACTTCGCCAAAGCGGCGCTTCAGCAGCCCAAATCACAGCAAACCCAGGGGAAAAGGGAAAAGTAAATTTTGCAGCTTTTAAAAACTTCCTGGAAACAGAAGGAGAGATTGATGGGTACCTTGCGGATTTTGAGAGGCAATGTGCACTACACAAGGTACCCGCAGAGGACTGGGTCACGATATTATCCGGAAAATTATCCGGCCGGGCCAGTGAGGCTTTTCGGGCCATTCCAGATGAGGAAGTCAGGGATTATAATACTGTAAAAGAGGCTCTGCTCTCCAGGTATGCGGTTACACCGGAGGCATACCGGAGGCGGTTCAGAGACACTGTTAAAGTAGCTGGAGATTCCTACCTTGAGTGGGCATGTAAGGTGCACCGCACAGCAGCTCACTGGATAGCGGGGTGCCAAGCCGTATCTGGGGAAGAGGTGCTGCAGCTATTCCTGTTGGAACATTGCTTCGACAAGTTACCCGCAGGAGTTCGAGAGTGGGTTCGGGACCGTAAACCCTCCACCCTGCATGAAGCGGCTCGCTTGGCAGATGAGTATACAGATGCCCGCAAACTGGACACTGCTACCACTAAGCCCCCTGCTAGAGTGGAGTACAGACCCCCAGTCACCCCAGCAGCTGCCAGTTACCAAACCCCGGCACACTGCTATACCACACGGCCTCCGGCCACGAACTACCCTCAGAGAACCCGGTTCAATTCGCGGGGCTACTCACAACCGATTCGGTGCTTTGGATGTAAGCAACTAGGGCACAAGAGACCAGAGTGTCCCCTAAATGCAGCGAACCAAGCACAGTCCTGGAGAAGACCCGCCGGCGGAATCCCATGTAATCCTCAGCCTGCGGCCCGCTACGTAGAGGCGCAAGAATGCTGGGGCATCCTACATGAGGCAGACCTTGTGCAAGCTGCCCACCGGAATAACCGGCAACTGGTTAAAGTGAATGGGAAGGAGGTCAGTGGTTTACGGGATACTGGTGCTACCATGACCTTGCTTCGAAAGAACTTGGTGTCTGAGAAACAGCATACTGGAGACACTGTGGCTGTGAGGGTAGCAGGGGGCACTGTGTTCTGCCTACCTGTTGCCAGGGTACATTTGGATTGGGGAGTGGGCACTAGACCTGTGAATGTGGGGGTCATGAAGGATTTACCAGCTGATGTTCTCCTTGGAAATACCTTGGCCCCCCTTGTTTCTGCCTACGCTCCTATGGGTCCCGCGGATGTTAACCCTGTGACTACCCGTGCCCAGATCCGTGCAGCAGAGACTGACCCACCTGCTGCTAAGCCCCAGGACGCTGAGCTCAGTAAATCTCTATCCGCTATTGATATGTGGGAGTCACGTTACAATGCGCTGATGAAGGAGAAGAGCCACGTAGAGGATGAAATGGTCATGTTAAATAATCATGTAACAGTGCTAGCGGGAGAGAAGAGGAGTGCAGAGGAAAAAGCACGTTTAGAACAGGAATCTCTGCTAGACCAGCTGCACCGACAGACTGCAGAAAACACCAGCTTGAGAGTGGGACATGAAACATTAAAGACAAACTTAGCGACACTTGAGGAGAAGCTGACGCTGGCTCATAGTGAGGTGCAGCAACTCAAGGGCACCCTATGTCAGTATGACGGGATTGTGGATACCTATAAAGAGCAGGTACAGAAAACTCGTAAAGAAGCTGATGGGATTTTGAATGACTGTTTGGCCCTAGTCTGGGCACTGAGGAAGTTGAACCCTTGTTTGTATGGACAGGAATTCTCTCTCATAACGGGAATACAGATGGATTATCCTGGCAAACTGACATGCCTACCACCTCCTAGTCCGGTCATCCCCAGGTTGACCCGCAAAAGGGTCAAGCCGGGTCTGCCGGAGTGTTCCACAAGGGGGGAGCTATGTGACAGACCCTTCTGTCAGGACTGAAGGAGTTAACTGTGTTTAGCTTTAAAAAACTATTTTCTAAACACAAGTTGCTGGCTCCAGCTATAATTTAATTAGTGCTAAGCATTCTATTGTTTGATCATCTCCAGAGAGAAAACGCCTAAGTGATAAGAAGGGCCAAGAGTGTCTTGTGGTTGAAGTGTTTAAGTAATATAATTCTATTGTATCATGTCAAAAGGGCGCTTTTCCCTTTTATCTAATGTACAACATTCTTTCAACCCCCATCTGGGGGGGGTCAGACCTGCATAAATACTAGGCATAGCCTTTTAATAAATGACATTCTGTTTTAAACCTGAAAACTGGCTTGGTTGTGAATTGCTGATTCCCTATGCAGGACATTGTTCATCTGGTATTAACCTTGGTACACTGTTGGTACCGTAACAATAATTAACCTATTAACCCCTTAAACCACCAAAACCCACAACGCAAATAACTAATTGAATTACAAAGCCCCCTAACTTAACACTCCCGAAATTAACCCCCTAACCTAACACTCCCGAAATTAACACAAATTGCCTAAACTAAAAAATACTAAAGTTACAAAAAAATTTAAAAAAAAGCTAAGATTACAAAAAATAAAAAAAGGCTAAAATTACGGTACATAAAAAAACAAAATTACCAAAGTTTACAAAATTAAACCTAATCCATATGAAAATAAAAAAGCCCCCCAAAATAAAACAAAATAAAAGGGCATTCAGCTCTTTTGCTGCCCATCCCTAATCTAAAAACTAAAAGAATTTAAAAAAAACCTTAACACTAAAGCCCCAAATAGATACTCACGGGTCCTGAAGTCCAGCGGAGAAGGTCCTCTTCCATGCTTTGAAGTCTTCTTCCAAGCGGCCGACATCTTCTTCCAAGCAGGGACCTCTTCTTTCTTCATGCAGGACAGTGGAACTGAAGATCGGCGATGGAGGAACTGAAGACCGGCGATCGCTGAGCCATGGAGCGTGGAGGATCGTCTTCTTCCGATCGCCGCCGTACACTGAATAGTGAATTCAAGGTACGCTATTAAAGATTCCTATTGGCTGATTTGATTCTTCAAATTCAAATCAACCAATAGGATGAGAGCTACTGAAATCCTATTGACTGTTTAAATCAGCCAATAGGATTTCAGTAGCTCTCATCCTATTGGTTGATTTGAATTTGAAGAATCAAATCAGCCAATAGGAATTCAAGGGACACCATCTTTAATTGCGTACCTTGAATTCACTATTCAGTGTACAGCGGCGATCGGAAGAAGAGGATCCTCTGCGCTCCATGGCCCTGTGATCACCAGTCTTCAGTTCCGCTGTTGCCGGTCTTCAGTTCCGCTGTCCTGGATGAAGAAAGAAGAGGTCCTCGGTTGGAAGAAGATGTTGGCCACTTGGAAGAAGACTTCACCGTATGGAAGAGGACTTTCTCCGCCGGACTTAAGGACCCATGAGTATCTATTTGGGGCTTTAGTGGGTTTTTTTTTTTTTTTTCTAGATTAGGGATGGGCAGCAAAGAGCTGAATGCCCTTTTAAGGGGAATGCCCATACAAATGCCATTTTCAGGGCAATGGATAGTTTAGGTTTTTTAGTGTTAGGTTTTTTATTTTGGGGGGTTTGGTGGGTGGGGGTTTTACTGTTAGGGGTTCTTAGTATTTTTAATTCTTAAAAGAGCTGTTACACTTAGGGCAATGTCCTACAAATGGCCCTTTTAAGGGCAATTGGTAGTTTAGCATTAGATTAGGGGGCGTTTTTATTTGAGGAGGGGGCTTTTTAATTTTCATAGGGATTAGGTTTATTTTTTAATTTTTGATAATTTGTTTATTTTTTTCTGTAGTTAATTTTTTTTTTTTAAATTAACAACACATAGACTTACCATGTAGTTATAAAATAACCTCATTAGAAATAAAATTTATGCAGATCACAAGATATTTGTGATTAGATCAGTATATGTGATGAGACTGATACAACAGGGCCATAAGCTGAGTGATATTTATTACTGGAGCAAATAGCAGCTTCAGGCTAATATTAAATGAAAAGGGTTGATCTGGGTTCTACGGTTAATTATAAACATATAGGGAAATACAGCATTCTAATTGGCTGATACTTAAAGGGACATGAAACCCAATTTTTTTACTTTTGCTTTTCAGATAGAGCAGATCATTTTAAACAACTTTACAATTTGTTTCTATCATCAAATTTGCTCAATTCACTTGGTATTCTTTATTGCAAAGCGTACCTAGGTAGTCTCAAGAGCAGAAATGCTTTACTGGGAGCTAGCTGCACAAATACATCTATCACTGGCTCTCCTGATGTGTTCAGCTAACTCCCAGTAGCGCATTAATGATACATCAGCAAGGGACCAAGACAACGAAGCAAACTTGATGAGAAAAACAAATTGTACAGTTGATTAAAATTATATGCTTAATCTGAACCGCGGAAGTAATACAAATTGGGGTTCACGCCCCTTTAGGACTCTGTCACTCATTGGATAACAGGAACAACCCCCACAAATTATTGGACAGACCTCCTCAAGCTTCAAACTATGGTTTGGTTCTGCTACAAACTGCTGTAAATCATTATCTATTAAATTAGCTTTTCTAATGAAATAACTTAACGTTAAATTCATTAACACAGCATGAAAACATATAGAAAACTAATTAAAGGGACATTGACTTCTTTGCATAACTGTTTTGCAGATGGTCCATTTATACAGCCCACCTGGGGGTGTTTTTGTAACAATGTATAGTTTTGCTTATATTTTTATAACATTGTGCTGATTTTCAGACTCCTAACCAAGCCCCACAGTGTCAGTTGTATACACGCGTTTACAGTGTGCTGCTGGCTGCTGTTTGTGTAATCTGTCTTTTCATATGCAGAGGAGGGGGCAGTCTGTTATTCTTGTTTTCCAAACCCCTTTCAATGGGAGTCTCAGCATAACCTCATCAACGCAGCTAAACTGGGAACTCCTACGTTTTTAAAAGGTTTTATACTTTTTTTTTATATCACTATCATATTCTTCTTTATAGTAGTGTCTATTACATGCAGTTATATGAAAATGGGTGTATACTGTCCCTTTAAATTAGTACAGTTGAGTTTTTTTTATATAAACTCACGCCTAGATTACGAGTTTTGCGTTAGAGGCTTACATACAGCGCTGGTATTACCGCTCACTTACATACAGCGCTGGTATTACAAGCTTTTACAAACCCAGCGTTAAAAGACAAAAAGTGAGCGTTGAGCAAAATTTAGCTCCAAATCTCACTCCAATACCAGCACTGCTTAAGTCAGCAGTGAGCTGGTGTAACGTGCTCGTGCACAATTTCCCCATAGGAATCAACGGAGAGAGGCGGCTGAAAAAAAGTCTAACACCTGCAAAAAAGCAGCGTATAACTCACTAACGCAGCCCCATTGATTCCTATGGGGAAATAAAATTTATGTTTACACCTAACACCCTAACATGAACCCTGAGTCTAAACACCCCTAATCTTACACTTATTAACCCCTAATCTGCCGCCCCCAACGTTGCCGCCATTATAATAAACATATTAACCCCTAAACCGCCGCACTCCCGCCTCGCAAACAGTTAAATATTATTAACCCCTAACCTGCCGTCCCTAACATCACCGCCACCTACCTATATTTATTAACCCCTAATCTGCCGCCCCCAACGTCGCCGCCACTATAATAAAGTTATTAACCCCTAAATATAAGTCCTAACTCTAACACCCACTAACTTAAATATAATTTAAATAAATCTAAATAAATATTCCTATCATTAACTAAATTATTCCTATTTAAAACTAAATACTTACCTATAAAATAAACCCTAAACTAGCTACAATATAACTAATAATTACATTGTAGCTAGCTTATCGTTTACACTACACTATAATTAAATAAATTAACTAAATTAAATACAATTACCTAAATTAAATTAGCTAAAGTACAAAAAAACCCACTAAATTACAGAAAATAAAAAACACATTACAGAAATGTAATCTAATTACACTTAATCTAATAGCCCTATTAAAATAAAAAAGCCCCTCCAAAATAAAAAAAAACCCTAGCCTAAACTAAACTACTAATAGCCCTTAAAAGGGCCTTTTGCGGGGCATTGCCCCAAAGTAATCAGATCTTTTACCTGTAAAAAAAAAATACAAACAACCCCCCCAACAGTAAAACCCACCACCCACACAACCAACCCCCCAAATAAAATACTATCTAAAAAAAACCTAAGCTCCCCATTGCCCTGAAAAGGGCATTTGGATGGGAATTGCCCTTAAAAGGAGTTAGCTCTTTTGCTGCCCAAACCCTAATCTAAAAAATAAAACCCACCCAATACACCCTTAAAAAAACCTAACACTAACCCCATGAAGATCGACTTACCAGAAGATGTCTTCATCCAAGTCGGACGAAGTGGTCCTCCAGACGGCAGAAGTCTTCATCCAAGCCGGGCAGAAGTGGTCCTCCATGTAGGTGGTTTTCTTATCAAGAAAAAAGCTCTTTACAGAGTGAAACGCGTTGAAACTAGCACTACATATTCACTTTTATCTCAAGGACCCATCATTGCTACGTATCAGTAAACCCGGGTTGTTTATGAACTTTTTTATTCCACCTATCTATGCGAACAAGTTTGCGTGCATAGCACTAAGGGCAATCTTCGGATTTAAAGTATCATCATCAAGGTCCCTGTATACAACAAAGAGCGGTGGGACAAAACCTGAAAAATTTCTGAGAGAAATTGGTTGGCTGGGCTAAGACGAGCCCCTTAAGTATCATCTGTGACGTCAGACGCTGAAGTCACGAGGAGTAAACGCTGAGGCTACCAGATAGAAGCTCACCACGGAATACCTCTCCTCTAGAACTCTATTAAGGTACCAAATAATATACAGTTTTACAGGAGGACTGAGACTCGTCATAAGAGCGATATGGAAGTTGCTAGAATCTAATATTGGAATTAAGAAATATCTCCTTTTTGCTCTGTACTAATATAAGAGTGTCTACCACGTAAGAAGTGTTTAATCATTTCTGCCGAAACTATCTCTGTTACAATTTGGTCAAAAGACTTTTAAACATCCAATTTCTATATCTGTTTCATCACGGACTTTCTACGTTTTATGTTCCCTGATATTTGGCAAATATAGATTTTCTATTTTGCCAAGATTGAAGTCACATATACTAAGTATGAATTTTAGTCAAAAGGGAGACGTCCCTAGCTTTTAGCTTATATTGTTTTACATTGCTGCTTCATATATTAAACTTTGTGTATATATATATATATATATATATATATTTAATTTCAGCTTCCCTTGTCATTTAATATCTGTGCAAATATTTGATATAAAATTATATTACTTAATTTGAGGTATCTTAAGCTTTGAGCACCCTTACATAATCCACATTTGTCAGTCTGTACTTTTTAACACTTTAGTTATGAGTTTTATGTCACGGCGTTATACCATAAAACTCTCAACTACTGACTTTTAAATGCGGTAGGACTCTTGACAGGAGAGGGTGTACCGCTCACTTTTTGGCCTCCCAGAACAGACTTGTAATACTGCTGCTATGGAAGTCCCATAGAAAAAAGACTTTACAAAGTTTACGCAAGTTGTTTTGCGGCCAAAAATGTGTGCGGTGACCCTAAACCTTCAAGACTCGTAATACCAGTGGGCGTAAAAAAAGCAGCGTTAGGACCTGTTAACGCTGCTTTTTTACCCTAACGCACAACTCGTAATCTAGCCGTCAGTTTCTTATATGAAGGGAAATAGTTTATCTTTATCATATCAAAATACAGAACATTATTTTCTCATCATTATATAAAACACAACAGTGTGAGGCTGTTAATAAAGATTTATGTCAGGGTTTGCATATTACCATTTAGCAGAAGCTCTGTAAGTATAAAGTCTCTCTGGTTCCTCCTGTGATATCACTGAGTGTTACACAGATATTTATACTAATATGGGAGGGTCACCTTTCTCTGTGTGACTCACATGAGTACAACTTGTCAGTTGGGAGACAATGAGAGGGTCACACCTGGACTTTTGTTCTCATATAGATATCTATTGTCCCCGCTGGTGTCACATGAATACAGAGTCCCTGCCTCCCCCTCAGGGTGTGATTATCATATGGATAAGTAAGGAGGAAACAAACTGTTTATTTAAATGTGAGAGAGGTTTCTGTTGTGTCCTAAAATATCTCAGGATACAGCATTATATTATGTTTCTATTGATGAAAATTGTTATTTTAACAGAACTTAGTTGCAAACAGATGTATAATATTAACATGATGTTACATACATATGAGATACTAATACTAATTAGCGGCTAGATTTAGAGTTCGGCGGTAGATGGGCTGTTAACGCCACGCGTGTTTTATGTCTAACGCACGGCATTGTTTGACTCCGGTATTTAGAGTTAATATAAGACCATCTAACGATGCTCCTAACGCGTGTATGTCACACGCGTAATCCTGCCCGCGTTAGACAGTCTCCCATAGAGAACAATGGGAAAGGCAAAAAATAGCTTTTTTCACCTAACACTCGATCTCGCGAGAAATACGCACAGCTCGGTCATATGACGCATACCACATCATGCACAACAATAACACGCCGCAAATGTCACAACATCAATCAATCAACAAAGCACACAAGCATTACACATTCACAAGCGGGGGAAGTTTTAATACTATTTATACGTGGAATACGCATATACTTTAAGATGCGGAAAATCGCACAATAACAACAAGGATTAAAAAATATATACATACACTAAAAAAAAAATCGCATTCAATATCATTATATATTATGAAAAACATACATATACAACACTTCACGAAGAACACACCATCGCAAATTCACATTTAAAAAGAATACTATTGGACAATGTTAGAGAAAACGACCACTATGACATCATCGCATTCTACACATTCCACAAATACCAACTCAAAATGAGCATGCGCAAATTAACACAACTAATACACATTGCAATAATATTAATTGCTAATAAAGCACACCTGAACACTAATTACAATGGAAATTGGGACATCATTAAACATTTACACAGGGTATATAAGCACCACACAAGCAGGGCTTCTTTGACTGTGTTGCTGGTGGGTCTTTGGAGATTTAAGAATAGAGATTTTGCGATTTTTTGAGAGTGAGTTAGTGTTAGTGTGAGAGAGTCAGTTGGTAGTGTTAGCGTGAGATAGTCAGTTGGTAGTGTTAGCGTGAGAGAGTGAGTGAGTTAGTGGGAGGTAGCGGGAGTGGGAGAGAGTCTGTTAGTGGGAGCGTGAGTGAGTTAGTGGGAGTTATTAGTGATAGTTGTTAGTGTGAGCGTCAGTTAGTGGTAGTTAGTGAGCGTTAGTGGGAGTGTTTGTTATTGAGAATTAGAAGTAGTGTTAGTTAGCGAGCGAGTGATTTATCTGTACACTTAACACATTTACACGCAAACACATTCAATACATACATACACTTATCAATAACACTACATACACTCCATACCCCCTACCCCCTCATACTACACTCCATACCCCATTCCTTGTAGTCCCATTCCCTTTCATCCCATTTACTCTTATCCCATACCCCATACCCATCCCATACCCATCCCCTAGTTACATTTAGTTTACATATCCTCCTTTTAGTCTTATTCTTTTCGTTTATTTAAATACTCCTTACCCTCTTTGTTTTTTTTTACATCCCTCACACATTAAGCACCTTTTTTGTCTTTTTAGTTCTTTATTTTGACCCCCTTTCATTTCATCACACTCACTTTTTTTTTATTATTTGGGGTTTAGTTTAGGGAGGAGATGGAGGCCAGGCAGGGGACAGGTAGAGGGGGGAGTAGAGGGAGGGGGAGAGGAACAGGGCAGGAAGGGGGGCAGGAAGGGGGGCAGGAAGCGGGGGTGGAAGCGGTGGGTGGACCCAGCCACTTGGTTCAAGATGACCAAGTGGCTGGGCCCAGTGGCGGTCAGAGTAGGGCTTCACAGTCCGGGAAACAGAGGGCATCGTCACAGGGGAAGGCCAAGGCGACTAGGGAGGCGAGGTTTACGATGGAGGAGAAGGAGGCCCTCGTAGAGGCCTATATGGCCAGGTATAGGATGCTGCAGCACCAGAAGACTACCCCGACTGACAGGAGGAGGCTCTGGAACGAGATTCGGAATGCAGTCAATGCAGTGGGTTGCCGGAACAGGGATATGGATTCCATCAAACATCGGTACCGGGACTGTAAACTTGAACTTAAAAAAAAGTTAAGCCTGGAGGCCCGACATGCCGCAGGGACCGGTGGCGGCCCTGCCCTTGAAATGGAGTACTGCAGATGGGAGGAAATGTTGCGGCCCAGCATCTCCGAGGTGGAAGTAGTCGGTATCGGAGGAATCGATACCGGGAACCTGCCACTCTCATCTGACGGTAAGCTCATTTAACAATAATTTCACATACGAATGTATTTCAATGGACACTATACGCAAACATTTACTTTCATGATTGAGGTAGCGAATACAATTTGACAAAACATTCAAATGTACTTATATTACATAATTTGATTCATTCTTGAGATATATTTTAATGAAGAAATAGCCATGCACACGGTGAAACAATCACAGGAGGCAGCTATATTCAGCTAACAATCAGAATCTTATAAACATATTTAGATATGCTTTTCAGCAAAGAATATCCAGAGAATGAAGCTAATTAGATAACAAAAGTACATTCGAAAGTTGATACTAAATGTATGCTTATAAATCATGAAAGATAAAACATTGGGTTTCATGTGTTAAGGATCCGATTAATGCTATTACGCTGTTTACACGCATTCTATTACTTAGCGGTTACATCAGTATCTAGGCTATAGGTTAGGTGTGCATTTAAACAGACTGAAAACAAACGCAAAAACATTCACATTGACCAGATATCACAAACACTGTTTAGAAAAAGCGGAAATCGTATTGATTGTTTGTTAGATTTCAAAGTGGATTAATGATTCTGCATTTGTAATTGTATCGTAAGCTAAGTCATTTAAACCTTTATTTGCAAATATGCTAATATATACATTTCTTTTTTTATTTTTTTTTTAATATACAGAGTCTGGGGACGAGGCAGCACAGCCTCCTGCATCTCCCCGGGATGAGAGTGGTGGTGAGGAATTCCCACTTCGGAGGGAAGAGGCCCCCCGTGACGAACAGCGCACGGGAGATGATCAAGAGGCCCCGGAAGCACAGGAGGATGCCGCTGAAGCCGCGGAACCCGAGGTCCCTCAAAGACCCGCACTCCGCCGTGCACGGGCACCCCGCCGTGCACGGGTTCAACAGGCACAACAAGAAGAAATAGCGGAGGTGCGGGTTCTACTGGAGTACATAGACCAGATGCGTACCTCCCGGATAGAAAACATAGAAGGACGACGCAGAATACTTGATGGGCAGAATCAAATAATTCAAGGCCAAAACGAAATAATCAGTATACTGAATACAATACAAGAAGGACAAACAAGAATGTTCAATCTTCATCAGGAAATGTTCACATTATTCCGGGAGGCGCATGCTGGTCTACCTCCTGTTGCTGGGCCTCTTGTTGCTGGGCCTCTTGCTGCTGGGCCATCTCCTCCTGCCGGCCCATCTCATCCTCCTCCTCAGCCATCTACTCCTCCTCCTCCTCAGCCATCTTCTCCTCCTCCTCCTCAGCCATCTTCTCCTCCTCCTCCTCAGCCATCTACTCCTCACCTTGGTCGTCCCAGTACTCTTCCTTCCACTCCTCCCACAACAGCTCCAAGGAGGACTCTTCGGAGTCGGCAGTTGCCTCTCCCAGAGCCTCAGCCCCGTGGGAAGAGGGGAAGGAAGAGGAAGTAAGTTTTTTTTTCAATCTTAAATTTTGTTTTTTGTGTAATGGATAGGTATGTGATGATGTGGTTTTCATACACTTGTGGACCACACTCTGTATATAATCGACATCTATGGGACCGGGTCCATGGAGGAAGATTCTTTGCAGAGTGTGGGTTATAAGTGTGTGAAAACCACATCATCACATACCTATCCTTGTTCATGATATTGATTGGTTTCTGTGATGTGATGTCCAAACTGTTTCCCGAATCGCTAACTAAATTACCATAACAATTATCCATGATGGCATATTACTGTTTGAATGCCAATAACACAGCTTAAAGGGACAGTCAGAAAATTATTGATTACAAAGAAAACACTGTATTACGCATTATAAAGTTTGAAACAACAAAACATGGAGAAATACATGTGTGACTTATGTGCTTACCCTTGTATCTATGACTATGAAAAATGACCACTTATTTGTTGTTCTGACATAACAACATTTTAGATATCAATGATCAATACATGGTCAATAATATGCTGTATGAGCACAAGATTTTACATATACAAATGCTATCCAAATGCCCTCTAGTGCTCAAATTGTATAATGATTACAAGCACTCTTCAAGATTTAAGAAATGAGCACACCAACCTCATAGGTTTAGATAGCAAATTTAGATAGCAAATGTTCAATTGTTGAGAAACATTTGATATCCTTGTTATTACAGAATTGACTTTTCGAATAATGTAAAAATATTTTTTTTCGAAACTGTCCCTTTAACAACATTACATATGCTAACACATTTTAAGCTTGTTGCTATATCTACATGTACTTTGTCAAAAAAAATATTTGAAAATCACATTTATATTGACGTGTTAAATAAAGTCTATTTTCTTTAAGAGACATTATTGTGTTAATATTTTATTGTAACTATTTTTATTTTAACAATGAATATGGTTTAAAGTCCTTTTAGGAGTGGGGGGGTGAAATATGCTAACAAAAATATATTTGAAGATTAAACTATGTGGATCTCATACATGATACAAAAAAACAACATTTGCATTCAAGGGACAGTATCCTATATTTTTTACATAACTGTATGTAATAGACACTACTACAAACAACAAGATTAACATATACTGATAGCAATATTAAAAAGCTTCAAACACTTGCAAATAAAATAGGGTTAGCTATATTTTAAATATAGATGAACCACCATTACAACCGTAAAACACAATACCCCATCATTAACATATGAAAATAACCTTTACACAAACTGGACAAAGCTGGAGATGGTACTCACATGAAACTCATTGGCTTTGCGAGGAGTAAGAAAATTACTTACATTTTCTTACAACACAAGACAAAATAAACCTATTGGTTAAACAATGGACTATCTAACTAGAGACAAAATCAAATATTTTTATTTATAATGTGAGTGTCTAATGAACCTTTCATAAAATATACAACGAAATTACATTTAGAAGAAGTCGGCATCATATATTTAGCATATGATAAATGCATATTGATTACTTTATTCAAACACAATAGCGCATATTTATTAATTAGATATGTTCAACATTAAACACAACATTAATTTTTAAGAAAAAGGAACATTGTTGACAAACATATTAAACATGGACTGTAGAGATTTGCACTTGCCTAGAAATATCCTATGCATGAAAACATTTTGCTTTCGTTCGTTGATTCAACCAGACATCCAGCAAAAGAGAATGTGTTGGTCTTTATCAGCTACGGGTCAACAATGTAACATGATGCAAATAATACATATTCGCAAGCTTTTTAAAATTGCATGCAGTCACAAACGTTTTTAACGTGCACAAATATTGCGGGACTACGCAATCCAATCACACGTTTTTTTAACTTTACATGTGCCGTCTTAACATGGCGCTTCCTTGATCACGTAAGAACGCCATCCAATGAAAGGCACATTATTGATCACGTAAGAACGCCCAAAAAAAAAAGGCGCATCCTTGATCGCGTCAAAACGCAATCCAATAAAAGGCATATTCCTGATCACGTAAGAACGTCAGTCAATACAAGGAATCATTGGACAGCCTGGCAGGTGACGTCTTAAGCAACATGGCGCATCCGAGATCGCTGAAAAACCGCAGACAATACAAGGACTCAGTGACATCTTGGCATATCATTAAGAAACGTATTTATATTTTAGGAACTAGTATGTGTGTAGATTGCTATCTAGGAATGTCACCAAATTATGAATCATCTTTTCGGACTTGACTGTCCCTTGAACTATAGCTATGGTGTATATCTTTAACATTTAAAAGATACACATGAGAAATACATATGCCATTGATGTTTTAAGATATCTTTGGATTGTTGTTGAATAACAATAGTTATACATGTATTGATTAAACGTGTCATTTATTCAAGTTTAATTATGGTCAGCCTACCTATAGCCATATATGGGAGGAGATGTATTTTGTTAACATATTAGTTAACTAATATTCATCATCTACATTATTTGTATTACACACAGAGATTGATTTGGTTACACTTTGACAATAATATAGATTTGAAAATGAAATACAGGTGCTGTCAACATTACAATAAGATTGTTTATTAATAAAACTATATGTCCTTGTTCTTGTAAAAAGGACAAAAACGCTTTACAAATGGAAATACATTCATTTACAATAGTGATCAACATCACTTAAAGGGACATTATTTTGTTTTTAAAAAGAGCATACACATAGTCAATACTATTTAAATAAAATGAACACTTTACAGGGATTATATCATTGTATCAATACTCAGATCATTTGGTAAAGGTGCATCAATTCATGCAGAGTTTATAAATACACACATGGATATGAACATTTAAATATACATATATACACAAATACAAAAATATATATACATATATAAAGAAATTACTCTGCTAATCATAATCAGGCAATGATAGAGCTAAGAGAAAATAATATAAACACAAATAATAAGATTACATTGGAGATGTTAATCTTAAAGTCATTTACTATTGTCTTACATATATGATTTCATTATAACAAATAGATTTGTTAGGTCCCTTTAAGGATAAACAACATAAACTAGAGCTTGCAAAAAATAACAGGAAGAATGAGGACAAAGATTTGTGAAATAAAATTTATTTTATTAGTATGTAAGAAAACATACACAACGTTTATAAATAATCTTGTAAAAATAAGGAATATATGAGCCATATGACAAGGTAACACAGTGCATCACAGTCCATGAAGAGAGTTGCCAAGGGCCAGCATAGCCCCATTGGAGACACATGACAAGGTAACACAGTGCATCACAGTCCATGAAGAGAGTTGCCAAGGGCCAGCATAGCCCCATTGGAGACACATGACAAGGTAACACAGTGCATCACAGTCCATGAAGAGAGTTGCCAAGGGCCAGCATAGCCCCATTGGAGACACATGACAAGGTAACACAGTGCATCACAGTCCATGAAGAGAGTTGCCAAGGGCCAGCATAGCCCCATTGGAGACACATGACAAGGTAACACAGTGCATCACAGTCCATGAAGAGAGTTGCCAAGGGCCAGCATAGCCCCATTGGAGACACATGGCAAGGTAACACAGTGCATCACAGTCCATGAAGAGAGTTGCCAAGGGCCAGCATAGCCTCATTGGAGACACATGACAAGGTAACACAGTGCATCACAGTCCATGAAGAGAGTTGCCAAGGGCCAGCATAGCCCCATTGGAGACACATGACAAGGTAACACAGTGCATCACAGTCCATGAAGAGAGTTGCCAAGGGCCAGCATAGCCCCATTGGAGACACATGACAAGGTAACACAGTGCATCACAGTCCATGAAGAGAGTTGCCAAGGGCCAGCATAGCCCCATTGGAGACACATGGCAAGGTAACACAGTGCATCACAGTCCATGAAGAGAGTTGCCAAGGGCCAGCATAGCCTCATTGGAGACACATGACAAGGTAACACAGTGCATCACAGTCCATGAAGAGAGTTGCCAAGGGCCAGCATAGCCCCATTGGAGACACATGACAAGGTAACACAGTGCATCACAGTCCATGAAGAGAGTTGCCAAGGGCCAGCATAGCCTCATTGGAGACACATGACAAGGTAAAAGAGTGCAACAGGCACAACAAAAAACTGATAAAAAGGCCAAATGGCAACAATATAAATACAAATTCAACATGTGGACAGAGGATTATTATCTGCCACCATGGAGCATATCCAGATCCTCCACTTACTGGTCATCCTCTTCATTGTCCTGTGCATGTCCAGCTCCAGATTCAGGCCTTGAACGTAATTGCATAATTTCACGCAGAGTCAAGTCCTGAACCCGGAGCTGGGCCTGCATGGTGTCGTTCATCCCTCTCAGGACAGCTGCGTTCCTCAACACGGCCTGCTCTACTCTTGCTATCCCTTCTAGCATGAGCCATGCTGAGTCACAGCCTAAAATAAAATAAAAATTAATATTAAGGATAATTACACAACAGAATAAAAGATTTTAATACATACATTGTCATCATAAAGACAAATAATTATTTACATCAATTATTTTTCATATATTCTTTACACATGAATTAGGTTATTCAGACAGACAGAAATCATTAAAGGCTCATGTTACTCAAACATGTTGAACCCTTTAATTGGTTTTAGATGATCCACTTATACAGCTTGAGTGTATCAAATCTTGTTAAAGGATTTACATTGTACTTACATTAGCAATTTAAAAATTCAATTTAGACTGTGGTAGGCACACATATCCTTAAACATTTTGGCATTGAGGACAAGCTGTGTAAACATAGCAACCAGAAGAAATTACATTCCCACTGGGTTAGACAAGAGATAATGTATCCACATTTGGACATAAAATTTTGTATCCAAGTAGTGGTGTTTGGTATATGTAGTGATATCCAATTAAAGGGACACTGAACCTAAATATTTAATGGACTGATTCAGATAGAGCATGACATGACAAATCTTTAGAAATTACACATATTCATTATATGTTTTAATTGTCAAGCTATATTTTGAATGCAAGAATGTTGGTTTTTATGGAAGCCAATATTTGTTGATGAACCTTGTTTGTGCATGCTGGTTGATGGATACATTCATCCAACAATAAAGAAATGATGGCCACATTTATTTTATTGTTTAAACTAATTATAGGAATAAGTTGTTTTCAATTAATATATCAAGAGAATGACGAATAATTCATAAGAGTATTCTATTATACATTGGCTTAACATTGCATGCTGGATTTGAATCACAATTTAACCAATTTAACTTCACTGTACCTTTAAGTATCTTATAAAGTGTATTTAGAATGATACTTACAGCTGTGCCTGGGAAGGACAATCTGACACCCAGGACAATGAAGGTTTAAACAGGGGGGAGGGATGGGATTGGCTCGGGGAGGGATGGGAATGGCTTGGGGAGTGGTGAGCTGCTGCTCCAGGGTAGGCCGTACAGCTGGGGAGTGGGGAGTTTGGGTCTGGGCAGCTGTACGGGCCAGAATACGGGGAGAGCGGCGAAGGGGGGTGTATGGGCGTTTTTTGGGAGGGACAGGATATGAAATATGGGAAGGGCTGGCAGTGGTCGGGGCATGGTCATGGGTTTGGTGATGGGAAGGGCTCTGGGTGTGTGCAGAGGTGTGGCCATGGTCAGGGGTGTGTGCACGGGGAGGGGTCTGTGACTGGGCAGGGGCGGAATCCAGATGACCAGAAGTGGTGGATCCATCTGAAAATGTAAAATAAATATATTAACATCTCATACATCCTGACATCAAATCAACGCATTTAAAATTGATTATGTTTTCAATATACCTCGAAGTGTGTTTGAATCTGTAAACTATTCTGAAATGAGGATATGGTATCTATATAGGCACTCAGATGAATCTCAATGACTGTCTGTACAATGTGAAACTTATTATTGTGTTTTGGCATGGAATATGCATGTGACATAATGATGGCATGAATTATATATTCTTAAAAAAATATATACAAGCAGATTTTCATGCTGCCTGATATAGAAAGGGGGCAGTAGTGTATTTGAACAGACAAATAATATTCCTTTTTAAAGGGAAAAAGCTGTAGACTTTGAATGTCTTCAATAAAATGATTTCAAAAAAAGAAACATGTTGGAAACATGATAGATATATTTCACATACCATCAGACTCCAAGGCAGCCTCTTCCTCCTCCATCCCACATGTGACATCAATCTCTGTAAAACATAACATGTTGTGTACACCTTAAGATCAGATATTATAACATATGTTACTGTTGCTCAAATACGCACATCAATGTTGCATTAAAGATATACACACACAAAGTTATGATTTACATCATTTTGATGGAGCATACAAATGACAATAGATTTGTTATTGTCAATAAATCAGAATATTAATGTATTGTTTGTCTTAATGTTAAATTCATAAAAGCATAGTACATAGAACATTTAAGATTTCTCATGTGTGTATCACTTGATGACTGTTGTTAAAAAAAAAAAATTTAAAAAAACATATGTTAGACATCTTATGAATAACAAATGTGTAGAATAATAAAGTAGAAATTATTAATCGCTCAATATAAAAAATAAATATATAATCAGAAGATAAATTCTATGATTTTTTATAATGTTATGCTTCATCGGAATCATGATCATAATATTGATTAGCAATACACCTTCAATTACATATAAATGATTCAATGGACTTACCAGGAGACCGCAAAGGCGGCTCTATGTCACTGCTGGATTCCTGTGGGCTCCCCACACCAACTCTCTCTATGAATGATATAGATATATATTATTAAACACATTTTGGATATCACTAAATCACATCTGTCTAGAATTTTAACATTAATCAACTTTAAAATGTGAAGAATAGAGCAGTCATTACACCAGAAAATGCTTGATTGAATCAAGGGGATTCTGTAAACATATCTGTATTCAACATATGTTTAATGTCAGACTACATTAGACATCAAATTCATCTCAGATGCTGCTATTGTATATCTAAATATACCCAATGATCAATGTTCTTAACCATTTAAGGACACAGCTTTCACTTAGCTCAATTGTTTTATGACGGAATAATTCCGTCATATGTCCTTAAGAAGTTACAAGAATACACACAAACCACATATTGAGGAGCATCTGTTGACAAATCTAAACAAACATGTGTCACATCGAGCCATTTTTTCAATGTACAGTAATCTTGTTTAGGACACAACACATATTTATCACAATACATAAAATATGTAATCATGGTGCTGTTAGAGTATGCAGATATATATAAAGTAACTCCAACAGATAATTAGATTTATATATCAATAGTTTTTAATAAAAATAATGTAATGATGAATGAATCTATTTTGTCTTAAAGGGACACTGACATGATTAATTTAAATAATTGATTTCTATGTTCAAACTGTAAAAAATGATTTAACATTGACTCCTATTATAATTCAAATGTTGTTCGATATTAATCTTAAAGGCAGATAAGGAATATTGGATTCAATAAATATTGTTTGTTGAAGGTATCCACCAATCATCAATATAAACCCAGGTTGGTCAACAAATATTTAGATGCACATAAACGTACTTTATTTATTTTAAAATACATTTAGCAATAGAATATGTCACATATGATGATAGTATTATATTTTATGTTTATTAATATTGCATACTGTATGTGAAAGACAATATTAATAATTGTAGTTCAGTATCCCTTTAATCTAAAATTAAATAGATTCCACAATGTTGTTGTTTGTTAATGAATTATCTACTCCATATGTTGATGTAATGAATGGTATTGAGCATGCAATTAAAATCAAATATGTTATTTAAGTATATCCGAATAATTATATAATTTTCATCTATTAAATAGACATTACATATAAATATAGAACAATGTGTATTTAGTATGTAATGTTCATTCCATGTTTCTAAGACAAATGTCAATTAAAATGAGACATACCATACTGTGACAAGCCCTGGCTTGAGGATCCAGCAGCCACATCCATATCTGTAATATATTAAATGAGGATTGCATATCATTAATACTAATCATGCCATGTTTAAAATATTTACATTAATAACAAATCAATAGAAAAATATTAATCCTTTGGTAGTCCCATGAGTTAATAGTTTCCGCAATTAAATGAATGATAAATATATCCTGGACTCTTATTTTCAATCAGTTGTGTTGTTTACTGTATCTTTAAGAATATATGCTTGTTATTACATAATCATCAATTGATGGCCATATGTTATAATTTATTAGTATTATTCGTTTTTTATTAGATATAATATTTAAAATAAGAATACTGTATTCTTCACTAATCTAAGATTTTCCATTTAATTTTTAACAACATGTATAAAGCAATGCCACTTTCCGCAAACCCATGTTAACGTGGATGAGTAATGCCATTTTCGCGATCATTGCGCAATGATTCCAAGCGGAATTACGCATCCGTCATTTGACCAACATGTATAAAGCAATGCCACTTTCCGCAAACCCATGTTAACGTGGATGAGAAATGACATTTTCGCGATCATTGCGCAATGATTCCAAGCGGAATTACGCATCCGTCATTTGACCAACATGTATAAAGCAATGCCACTTTCCGCAAACCCATGTTAACGTGGATGCGAAATTAGATTTCCGCTCTGTGACGCATATTCTGTAGAGCGCAATAAACATCATTCCAATTTCATGTATCACTAATGTAAAATCAGATATCTAAACATCATATGTAGTGTATGTTGTGAGATCTGTATAGGTTTAGTATCTGACTAAATACACATTTTGGATTTTTAACATTATAAATATTATATGAAGTTGGATAATTACCTGGTTCAGATTCTCTATCGGGTCCTCCCAGGCCACCGGACGGAGAAGCATCTGCCCTGTCCCCCGCGTCAGGACTTTCAGATCCCGCAGCTGGGAGGGAAGAAGAGGAGGCCGAGGATGGCGAGGATCTAAATCTTTTGGGGACCCGGAGATTGAGGAGCTCGCATAAAGTCACCTCATAAGGGAGTAGGTACAGTTTCCGCGGGGCCTTTCTTTGGCCCCCTCTTTTACGGGCTTGTACCCAGTCCCTTATGAGGTTGACTTTTTTCGATAAACGCAACCTCATATCTCCGAATCTCCTCATGATCTGATCCTGGGTCCTCTGGACGTCACACACCAATCTAACCGCATTGGTGATAGACTCCCAGAGGGCCTTCTTAACAGGCGCATCTGTCGAGCTCCTCTTGTTCCCAAACAGCTGGGGATAAAAGTCCTTGACGGCGTGGACCAGTGCAGCGCTCTCCTCCTTGGTGAACCTGGGAACTGACATGCCTGCTCGGTTGGCTACTAAATATATTATAATAATATTAATATATAAGACTGCCTGCAGGCATTAGAGAACTGACAAAGATGGCAACGTGTAATGGACTTTTATATGGTGAAGTAAACATGAGATGCACCATGGGACAATTTATCTGTACATCTGATTGGATAAAAGTTTGAAATATTGTTATAATGTCTGTGAGACCATCCTGACTCAAGTTGTGTTTGTGTGATGAACTCTGATTGGCCGTTCCTTAATGTTTCATATCTTAGTAACATCCTTACACATACCGCTTAGTGGTGCTGTAACTTCATTTTTCATGTAGACTTATTTGTAACTCATGGGCCTGTCATGCGGATATGTGTGACGCAGATTTAATATCCGTGATCCGTGAAATATTAATGATTAAATACTCTTTAAAATCACATCCTGTCACATTATTAATGTTGTAGACATTTCTCGGTTTAATAACGGTCTGTTTCTTTAATACAAATACACATTTAATATTGTATGTCTTTATTGTTCTTTAAATAAATTGATTGTGAAGTATTGACATTGCTCTATTAAATGTATTTATAATGCACATTGATTGTGTGCTATTGCGTGACATTACACTAATGTTTAAATATGCTAATCTGGTGTTTGAAGATGCGTTTCCCACGCAATATTTATTAATGTTAAAATTCCGGGAAGAATGTCAGTAACTTTGATAATCTGTTTATAAATGTTAAACTACAGCTTTGTTATTCGCAAATAAACCTCGAGCTTGTATTTCTCTGAAGTGCTCATATATGTTATTGTGCAATGGCGTCTTTAGTTTTAAAGAGACATTACAAACAATTGTATCAAATGATCTGTAGAGATAGAAGATTGTTTAGACTTTAAAATGTAAATCATTTTCTCTTAGTATTTATATATCCTCAACATAAGAAATTTAAATGCACATGGTTGAGCCAATCACATAAGGCATCTCTGTGCATCCACCAATCTTCATCTACTGAGCCTATCTCGATATGCTTTTCAAGCAAAGTATGTCAAGATAGGAAGAGAAGTAAATACACTATTTCAAGCTCTTAAAGGGACACTGTCCAAACAAATTTACCATTGGTGATTGAGCATTAAATGTTAATCAACTTTATTATTTAATACGATTATCAAATGTTAAGTTATCTTGTTATGTTTCTTTGACAATCAATAATGATATTTTATATTACGGACAATTGTTTAATAAAAACCTGGGTTGTCCTTGACGATTGTTGCATCAATTATTCCAAACAATCAAGTTCTGTCCAGAGTACTGAAGCAAATAAATTAGCTATTTACTGCCTTATTTCTAAAGTAATGATAGCAACATCACAATGAGCATTCATAATATGAGACAAGTTTTAAAGTTGATTAAAATAGAATACTCATTCAGAATGTATAAATCATTGTTTTTTTAAATGGCTACCTTTAAGTATATTTTGAGTTCATGTCCCTTTAAATAAACATTTCACAATAATGCTTAATATATCATAAACCTAGGCACCTTCCTTTTGCTAAATGAGTCTAACATATGAGTAAAGCAAATTTAGATTAACTTCTAGATTGTTTTACACACTGACTGAAATATATTTATTAAATGAGGTATTTTTTAGCCTTCAGCGTAGAGGGACATTAAGCTATATGTTATGTATGCATTTTGTATCATAATCTTATATTTGACCAACTTAATATGTTTTGTTATTCAATCATTATATTGTAATTATATATATTCGTGGATTAAATACATCTCTACATAGGCTATTTTGATGCTGATTGTTGTTTGCATATAGATGCCTTATATCATTCACTAAGATATGTGCATTTATTTTTATTTTAACAAGTATATTTAAAGACTGAATGTAATTCTATAGTACATTCTAAATATGTTTAAATTCTTGTATGATATTTGTAACAATGTATACAAAATATACATTTTGAATGACCCCTTTAAGGACCCAAACATATTGTATTTTTATTTAACATTGACAAAATAAACTAAAGGGGAAATTACATTCTATATAGATATTTGATGTCTAACCCAAGAGGTAAGATTGTAATAAATACATAATATTACTAAGTATAGTTAAATGACTCCACTAGAAAATTACATAGATTAACCTGGCATCCAATAACTAATTATTAAATATTATAAAGTTAAATGACCTACCATTTATAAATGTAATAATTGTAAAATATTTTCTAATAATGTTTTGAGATACCTAAGGAAGATACATGATCTTATACAATTCTTTTTACATTCAACAACACTGTCACTTTCATGTAATTGAACCACTTCACCTTATTAAATGTTAAAACAATCATAATATTAATACATATCCTAAATATTTTTAATATATACTTTTTCAATATAAAAGCATTGAAGAATATGACTCCCCAATTAATGTTAAAATATATCTTTTAATATTCTCTGAAGAATTTTATTTTCTACTATTAATGCATTATTTTCTCTTATGCATGTGCTTGTCAAATAGCCAACTACCAGTCATGGGAGTCCAAGTTTTATTTATTTACAGATTATATTGATATATATTAGAATCTGCTAAAAAAAAAATATATATTTAATAGAAAATAAATAAATATTCCATGAAGTCATCAGATGCCAATCTGAAATGACAAATAATAAAAATGGAACAAAGTTAATACACACGTTGTAAAATATTCATAAAATACATTTAAAATCATATGGTGTCTATGCTCTAACTTTGATCAACATTTTTTAAAGATAATCATTACATTCTTTTTAAATTAATGAAATACATACACCATTATATTGTTGATTAAAAATAATATTTAAATTTCAAAAATTAAATTTATACATAATAATGTATATCACATGTAAACAATATATGTATGCTGAACATAAATGTAATATTTCATGTCCATTCAAATACCTCTATATCAACTATAATATGTATTCCTTTTTCTGATTGTGATCCCTAAATATCTAATTAAGAACTAAATATGACTAATGTATGTAAGCTACTAATATTCTACAGTCTTCACTAGCATGCATTGGTACACCAACCTGGACAATGCATGGTCTTTGAATGTCAATTCAGGGGTAAACAGTTGATCTTCAATAGGTGTCTTATTCATCAGTTCATTAAATAGAGGACTGGGAAATACCATCTAAAAAAGTAAAATCATCTAAGTGTCTGATTGTGATCCCTAAATATCTAATTAAGAACTAAATATGACTAATGTATGTAAGCTACTAATATTCTACAGTCTTCACTAGCATGCATTGGTACACCAACCTGGACAATGCATGGTCTTTGAATGTCAATTCAGGGGTAAACAGTTGATCTTCAATAGGTGTCTTATTCATCAGTTCATTAAATAGAGGACTGGGAAATACCATCTACAAAATAGAAAATCATCTAAGTGTCTCCAATAGGATGTCTCCACAGCCTTATTCTATCAAATAGTTTGCACTTACCATGTGAACATGTCTTTGTATGGTTTTCAAGGTCAGCAGAATTTAAATATGCCAGACATGATCCCATTGGTATACTTCAATTTCAATCTTGGCTTTTTCCCCACTGTCAGTCTTGGAAATCTTCACTGTCAGGCTTCAAATTGTTCCCTTTCAGTCTTTATATTAAGTCATCTCCCTAATGTAAGAAATTATATATAAAGATTTCATACAAGTGTGTGAATCAGTTCTGTACCCCTCTCCCACCCCCATTTCATAATAAATATCTATCACTAGCTTACTAAGCCTGTGTATGAACCTGTGTTATTTTCTATCAAGTGTGAAGATGAGTCATATTGAGCAGAACAAACCTCTGTGTGACATTGAACCATAGTCATTCTAGAGTATCCCTTTCTGATTATGTACATAAGTAATGTGTAAACAAAGTTATATTTTTAAAAATTTTATGCCATATTATGTATTTGTGTACAAATCATGCCAGCAACAGTCCATACATTTCTACTTACCATCTGATGTCCTCTATAAAAACCAGGTGGCAAAGACTCGCTATAGGACCCAATGCCCAGAGCATCACCTATATTATGAGAAATAAATATTATTATAACATTTTATCAATACTAACATGTTTGCACAATTCTCTACTTGTCATTTCCCTAGAGTTCACATCTATTGAAAATACTCCAGTGTAACTTCTATTATTTACCGTCTAAAGTGGCGGTTGATGACGTCTGCTCTGACATCAAGTCCCTCGTCCTGGAATTCCCCCTCTAGAACAGGATCATCCTCCTCATCTCTGAGGAGGTCTCTGTCCACCGGGACGGCCTGCAGCATCCCAGCCCGCTGTGCAATATTATGCAGGACGCTACAGGCTACAACGATCTTAGCCACCTTCTTTGGGTTGTACTGGAGTGCTCCTCCAGAACGGTCCAGGCACCTGAATCTCATCTTCAGGAGCCCGAACATCCTTTTCAACCACCGCCCTGGTTCTCTTATGAGCCCTATTGTAGCGCTCCTCAGACACATCAGTTGGGCTACGCAAGGGGGTAATGAGCCAAGGCCGGCTCATGTACCCAGAATCACCTATAAATTTAGAACAGAACATAATTCAAACAGAATACTTAAACTAGTATATTGTTGTATAAATATATTTTTTAAAAACCATAATCCATATTAAAAGTTGTCAGAAACATAAAAAAAAAAAAAAAAATTATATCTAAATCTGTATCTAGCCATTTCATCGAAGACATGCTACATATGCGTATTTCTCCTAAACCAAACCTTGTGTAAAATGCTAACTACATGTTTACATTGCATTCTCTATATGAACACTTAAGGTAAGACATGCTACATATCTGCATTTCAATAAAACTAGACATTAGCAGAAATAGACAATGACAGGGTTAAATTGAATGAGATAATATCTTGCCATTTCATCTAAGACATGCTACATATGCGTATTTCTCCTAAACCAAACCTTGTGTAAAATGCTAACTACATGTTTACATTGCATTCTCTATATGAACACTTAAGGTAAGACATGCTACATATCTTGCATTTCAATAAAAATAGACATTAGCAGAAATAGACAATGACAGGGTTAAATTGCATGAGATAATATATTGCCATTTCATCTAAGACATGCTACATATGCGTATTTCTCCTAAACCAAACCTTGTGTAAAATGCTAACTACATGTTTACATTGCATTCTCTATATGAACACTTAAGGTAAGACATGCTACATATCTGCTTT